>NW_028327172.1:57002450-57302589 GCF_987537825.1 Furipterus horrens | reverse complement strand
CAAAGTGTTTAGTGGCACTAAACACACAATATATTATTATGTGTTAAAACAGAAAAGTGCCTTGGTATATCCCTAATGGAGCATTTTCTTTCAAAAACACTATAGAATTTCTAACACAAACAAACCTAAGAAATTAATGAGAGAAGGAATGTACAAATTATCTGATAGAAGCACTACTAAAATATTTTTGATTATTGTATCAATATGGTATTTTTTGAGGAATAATTCAATACGCTGTGGAAACAATTAGTGACATATAAGAAATTCAAATATATTAACTCATATATACTTAACAGGAAGGCTTTTTATTGTTATTCTATACAGTTGTCCCAATTTTTCCCCCTTTGCCCTCATCTGCCCAGTCCATGGCCCACTCTCACAGTCAATCCCCACACTATTTCCTTGTCCATGGGTCATTTATACACGTTCTTTGACTAGTTCCTTCCCCTTCTCAAGTTACCTAAATAATTAGTGATTTGTTCTTAAGATTCTGATATAACTTGATAGCATGTCACATTCATTTTGAAAGGTAAGAGTCTTCCCCTCTGGGAATATACATTTAAAGTAAGTATTTCAATAAATGTAGAGAGTAGTTTTCTGGTCTTCTATCACAAACATTGACATTAAAGTTACACTTGTTAAAATTTAAAGATTCAGTTCTTTAAATTTTGTTTTGTTGTTACAATTTTTTCATTATTTTTATAACATCATACAAGCTGGCAAATTAAAGTACCACCAAACTCAAATAATTTTTTTGCATTTTATTAGTTCTATGAGTGTTTATTGTTATCAATTGTACAGAAGTACAAGTCCATATAACTATTATTGCCAGCTTTATTTTTAAGAATATAAAACCTAGGTCTTAACATTATAGTGGTAATTAATGGTTTATGTATTTTTATTTCTTCTGAACACAAAAAGAAAACTAATTATATGTGTATGTTAAATATAGCAGAAACTAATGATTTATATATTTTTATTTCTTCTGAACAAAAAATGGACAACTAATTATCCTTATATAATGAGGGATGAGTGCACTACTTTTGGAATTAAAAGCAATCAAATTAAGTTTGATTACAAATAAAATAACCAGATGAAGTGTTAAATTTGTTTCAGTGTCTTAATATAGTTTTTCTCTCTTTTCTGTTTACTTTAATAAAGCATAGTAATTACCAGCTTCATTTGTAATTTAATTTTTTTTCAAATTCCATGAAGTTGAAATTAAACAGGACATTTCAATATGCCTTACTTAACTTTGATATTTCTTCAGCTGATCTAAAGAATAAAAACCTGTCATATGGCAATGTAATAATACATTCTTAAAGCATTAATCGCTCTCTACACTCATTAGAGAGTGAGACTCAAAGCTTGACATCCTAAGCCAAATCTGATAAAAAGCTGATAGTATGACTTTGAAAAGAAGTTATATAACCAGAAAAGTATGATGAAAAATCAATATTTACACTCAAATCTGCCTGTGTCCATACTACTACTCAAATAAAATGATTCCGAAGAGTTAGGAAACTGAGATTCCACAGATGTCTTTGCAACAAACTGTGAATTTAAGGTCACGATGCCACGGTAGCTTGCCCACTTTATGGAATTACTTTTACTGCTGAAAGTGCTCTCTCATATCTAACCTCACTTTGTTTTATGATTGGTAGTTGGCCTCATCTTCACAAATAGTTCTTTCCTTAGAATCCTGGAGAAAAGAAACGCAGAAATATTCTTTTTACTCTATATCATATCTACTTTTTATTTTAGCTGTGGGTAAGACTGGCTTTCAGATAATGTTAATAATTATATATTAATAATAGTGCCAAAATATATATCTTGATATTACTTCTTAGATCATAAAAAACTTTGATAATTTCTGATATCATAGTAAATATTTTATAAAAATGGTTATTACTTCCATTGTTATTATTTGATCTATACAAATTTTAAGAAACCATCATTTAGTTTTCAAACCAAGGTAGTTATTAAATATAATCTGTTTCGTTTCCTAATTCCATATTATTTCCTTTTATTTTATACTCAGGCCTATGAAATGCCTCAATGTTCTGTAACTCAGCTTCATTAACAAGTTGCAGTTACTAACTAGCAAAGTTATCATGTTCAACCTGATATTTACAAAGAGGTTATTCATTGTGCTGATTTTTACTACAAAAGATGCCTGTTATAAAAGTAAAGAAAAAAAAAAACATAAAAAACCAGAAATGCTTAAAATACAGCATTAACTTTCTACCTTTAATCTCCTCTGTTTCTATACACCCACCATCTACACACACACACACACACAGAGTGAAGATAACCATGTTAACAGTCTAGCATTTTATGACACCATAATGCCTCTCAGCAATTGGAGGAGAGGTTGTGTGATGCACTCATAACTGTGCCAAAGCACTGAGCACCCTGCCATACATTATATGATTGCAAGCCTCACTTCTGAAAGGCAAATTGGTAAGAATCTAAGACTTACTACATTTGTTGGTCATTTTCCTGACCAATTCTCCACCTTATTTAATAATAACTTTTGACTAAGCAAAGACAGAGGGAAATATTATTTATGTTTTTTTTTTTTTTAATATCTCAGACAAGGCGAGTTCTTGGCAGGCTAATTTAGAAAGTGCTTCATGGGGACTAAATATGATGTCATGTCCTTTATATTTACTTTTCACAACTGTCTTATGGGGCAGGTTTTATTCCCTCAAAATAATAATGAGGAAACTAAATTAAGTGACTTGTCATAAGTCCTTTCACTACCAAGAACAGTAATCAAGATTTATACTCAAACCTGCCTGTGTGCATACTACTACTCAAATAAAATGATTCTGAAGAGTTAGGAAACTGAGATTCCACAGATGTCTCTGCAACAAACTGTGAATTGAAGGTCACAGAGTCACGGTAGCTTGCCCACTTTATGGAACTACTTTTACTGCTGAAAGTGCTCTTGCATATCTAACCTCACTTTATTTTATGATTGGTATTTGGCCTCATCTTCACAATTCTCAAAAGACCTCAAATTAAGACTTGACTATACATTAAATGAGATTGCACACATAATTATGGGGAAACTCAGAAAACTGAAAGAAGACTGTCACTTTATATGTTAAAACTTTGCCTTATTATACATTAGAAGATAAAGTGGTGCACTGATTTGTTTTATATAACCAAGAAATTGTCTTATGAATAGTACAAATATGTGACATTGTATTTTGTGTGTGTGTGCGTGTTGCAAGGAGTTACACATGTTAAATATTCTCTAATTTCTTTTTTAATCCTATCTGAGGACATGTTTTTATTGATCTTAGAGAGAGAGAAAAGGGAAGAGAGAGACAGAGAGAAATCGATCGGTTGCCTCCCATAGGTGCCCCAACTGGGGATCAAACCCACAACCTAGGTATGTGTCTGGATCGGGGATTGAAACTGCAGCCTTTTGGTGTATGGGACAATGCTCCTACCAACTGATCCACGGACAGCCAGGGATAATTTTTATATGTAAAATTTTAATACAAAAATTGTAATTAATGTATTTTTACATTTATATTTAATATACCATTTTGAGATAGTAAAAAATAAATAAAATGTTCCCAGGCTTATATGGATCTCTGATAAAAACTAGGACTGGAAACTTGCCTCCAACATGCTGGTCTAGTGTCCTTGCCATTGTCCCATATTGATGCATATGCTATTTATCAACAATATATTAATTATTTATATTCTCCTCAAAGTTGCTACTATTTCCCACCATGTTGCTTTGAAATTCTTGCTTCTTTTTAATAATAAGACTTAAAACCCACCCATCCAGGAGAGGCAAACCAAATGACATTGTTGCAGAAGAATAAACTTCTGTATGTAAATTGCATTTCTCAAGCAAAAAACAAAATAAAGTATTAACAATGTTAAAGAGAAAAGTAGAGTAAGTTGCTTTTAAGCATTGTTTTCTGCTATAAGATACAGTAAGAAGCACATTTTACATGATAACCCATAGTACACATATAGCTGGCTATGTGCGACTAATATAAAAATTTATAAAACAATAACTACTCTTCCTATCATGTATTACAGTCTGATATTTATATTTTACTTTATTCTATTTTAATGTACTCTATATTAATTGCGGGTCTCAACCCACGAAATATGTCTTACAAATAACTCACAGATCATGATACACTTTTTGAAAAATAAAAATACTGACTAGACAATCTCGTTCTTTTGAAAGCCTGTGCATATGAAAATTGGTGCACAAAATGCATCATTGTGGCACAATCCTTTGTTTCAAAGTCCTCTAAAATGAATACATCTGACTCTCATACCTCTTGCCAAAATATCTCCTCAACATTTGGTTAAATTGAGAAGTCTTTCTGGATTATTTGCCACTGTGCCAAAATGAGATTTCATAACCCCTAATCCTGATGACTTCCAAAGCAGCCTTTCATATATAAGGCTGCAGCATCTAACAACATGTCCTCTTGCTCTTAAAAAATGTGCACCATACTGCTTCTTCCCATAATTGGCATCTGAAGGATGGAGTGCAGAGCCTGAAGTAGAGATGCAAATAGAAACAACCAGGTACAGTCTGTACTTATCATCAGACCCACAAAAGGTCTTCTGTGAGGTCAGCCTGTTGCCACATACCTCCTCCTTAATTTATTTTCTTTTTACTGTAATTAATTCTTTCCATGGGAACAAGAAAATGTGCTGGTTTCAAAGCCAGATAAAAAGACACAAGAAATATTAGAGATATTCTCTGTGGGTAAACAAATGGGGTTTTCTTGCTTTGTCGGGAGGGGAAAAGAATCAATAGGTGTGCATTCCACTCTTCAAGTCACAACTATCTCAAGGTAAAAGGAGGAAGTTTGGAGTTAATTTAAAAGAGTTGGCCTTGGGTCCAAATCCTTGCTGTGCCACTACCTAGCTGTAGTACTTGCAGGAGAAATGCTTTTTCTATATCTATTGTCTAACCTATAAAATGTAACCTTACCAGACTCTGTTATGAAATAAATTAATGAACTAACAAATTCATGAAATATTATATTTATGACCATGTTTTAACTCACAGAATAATAGAATCCCAATTAAATTATATTTGATTCTCAATAATGAGAGTTGTCTAAAAGGATAAATAGTCCAACTCCCTTCCTCCCTCAACTAAGGCTGAAGTTCATTTTCCCACAGCCCCTCCAGTTGGTTGTCCATTCCAGGCTTGCGCACAAGAGTTACAGAGAGCGTATCACCATTCCTTATGAGAGACAATTTCGTTGTTGAACAGTTCTGTTAATGAACAGAAATCTCCTTTTAAAAAAATGGAACCATAATTTGTTACTCTGGTATTTCAGTAATTAACTCTTTGTAATGCTCCTGGCCATATGGAGTGAATCCAGCTCCTTTCCCTCTGAACTTTCCAAATACCTAAAAGTAGTGGTCCAGTGCCTGCATTGTCTTGTCTTCTCTCTGCTAATTTTGAACACATGGTTTCAAGCCACATGACCATTTTGGCTACTCTCCTTTGAACTGACCATACTTGGTTGTATTTATTTTAAAAGTGATGCCCAGCATTTAATCCAGCCCAAGTAACTGAAGGTTAGTTACAGAAGGAATATCTAAGAACATCCTTTCTAGCTCTTTTCATCTGACAAATGAAGGAAGGAGTTAGAGGGACTTTCTCAGAGTCCCATAGTAAAAAATCTGATGTCAGTGACGTTTCCTTCAGTAAAACTAGTCATTTTCATTTTATTTTATTTTTTCACTTTGAAAATATCATTAACGTAATCTTCGTCTTTCTTCACCCTGGCTGGTTTGGCTCAGTGGATTGAGCGTCGGCCTGCGAGCTAAGTGTCGCTGGTTCGATCTTCCAGTCAGGGCACATCAGAGAAGGAAAACTCTGATTCCAAAAAACCTCCGCTGCCTTGCGGCATACCTCTTCAGGGGAAAGGCTAAGGGAGTAAACCCCGACAGAAAATCTGGAGCCGGAGTCCCTAAGGCGGTTTGACGTTGTAGTCAATACCGGCAACTTCTGCGGCGCACCTGAAACCAAGCTGTATTGACTCCGTCTTTCCCTTGGACCCTTCAGCTGCGAAGAGAGGGGGGGTCTGCTGCATGGGCAACAGCAGACCCTCCATATCACCCTGCCCAGGCTCTGTAGCTTCAGCTTCACTGGAGAGGACACTCCAGCGTCGCAAGATGTCGATTCAACATGGGAGGAGACAGATACCGTGTCACTCCCGAGTCGGACTGCACAACCATTCTCAGCGGTGCAGATAGACTCTTAAGAAGCTACACCATCGTCTCTCGAGACGGACGGCTGCCGACGACGACGACGTCTTTCTTCATTCCACTTTAAAGTTATTGGTATAATGAGAGGGCTATTAATTTTGACCAGACTTACTGAACAGCCTACAAAATATAAAAATGTTTAGTAACTAAAGAGATGATGAAAATATGATAAATAAAAAAAAGAAAGAGGATGAAGCAAAAAAATCTGTTTATTTGTTTTTTTGTTTGTTTGTTTTTTTCTTATATGCTTGCTTCCTGTGTGTTTAGTAGAGTTTGCTGTGCAGAGGTCGTTTTGCATCAGAACACAAATAGTTCTCACCATGCCCTCCCATTCCTCAGCTTTCCTCAATCAGAAGCAACATCTGTTACTCATTACTAAACCTTATAAACCTAGAAGCTAATAAGGTTATGATGACTGAGAAACTGAGTCACAAGACCAGTTCTTTAGTACACAGAACAAATGGACTTTCTGAATATGCTAACTCTAAGCTCATACAATAATGTTATCTCTGTGAGATCTAGAATAAGGGAGACTAAGGAAAAATACACTATTTGTGCAGCTCCCAAACATAAAATG
Organism: Furipterus horrens; assembly: GCF_987537825.1. Lineage (NCBI taxonomy): Eukaryota > Metazoa > Chordata > Mammalia > Chiroptera > Furipteridae > Furipterus > Furipterus horrens. The sequence goes on along the minus strand of NW_028327172.1, from coordinate 57,295,733 downwards.
GATAGGTACCAAACACCAAACAGGCATGCTCACTCACAGATTATCTTCACATTGAAAGAAGCATCTGATTAATTGGAACTATAGCATCCACACTTGCACATCACCCCAGGCATTTATTTGTGTGGTGGGGCAGTGGTGGTGTGACATCCTCTGAAAACCAAGTTCATTCTCACATAGTCATCCCAGATATGGAGTATTTGGGGGGAAATTGCAGTGAATGGACAGCAATAATACCTGAGAAAGTGGAAACAGGGATATTATTTTATCTCAGACATGAGCCTTTTATAGATGAGTCAGAGTCCAAGCCAGAACTTGTATCAAACAAATAAACAAACAAACAAATAAAAACTGGATCCCATTTTTGTTCCCTGAGAGGGACAATGATAACTCCCTTAGAGGCTATCAGCTAAGAATTCATAAGCTATTCTATCTGGGAGGGAAGATAAGAGGTGGTGTCCCTCTGTGCACACTTCCCAGGGCTACCTGTATTTCCTTCACTATTAACGATGCCATTTCTGGCAGTGACATGACTACGAAAAATTGCTTCTTTATTATTACAGTTGCCAATGAATCGCCAAGGTTATAGATCTACGATCTAATTTAATGAAGAATCTACCTAAAAGCCTTTGCATCTTCTGATTTTTTATGTATTATTCTGTCAGTGATAACCAATAAAATTATCCAATCAATCCTTACTTACAAAGATTTATGGTTCTAATATTTTCAAAATGTTTATGAAGCAAAAAAATTTTTTTCAAAGTTTCTTCATATGTTCAATATGACCCAGGCAAAGAAGCACCTTATCTAATTTACAGTTCAAGAACAAAGGAACCATGCTTTTCCTCAAAGCTAAATTTTTAAATGGGCATTAAAAGTTTCAGTGAATTGGCATCATTCAGATGAAGGAAAAAGGAATAAAGCCATCAAATGGAGAGGTAATTCAATGACAAAAATAAAAATAAAAGAACTTGAACAATTTTATCTTCAACAATGATGTGTAAACAAAATTCTGCACTAGAATCTCGAGTTGAGACCCAGCTCAGTAAAGAATTATGTACAAATAAGGACAAATCACTTGTCCTGACTGTCTCCATTTCACCAGCTGTGAGATAAAGGGGTTAGATTAAATGTTTGCCGAAAGCCCTTCCAGTGTTAACATTCTGCAAAGCTACCAGTGGGGTGTGTGTGTCTGAATTATTATTATAATCATCTCAAAATTCATCTCAACCCTCAACAATATTTAACCTTTGGAGAAAGAAAATAAAACTCATTTAAAAAGTAGGGTCTATATTGACATTTCTGGTCTTTCCAAACTAAATTGTTGTTTTGATAAAATCACAACAGAAAAGGTGTGTTAGGAAAGCTATATTTCCATTTTTTAGAAGTTAAACTAGGCACATAGATTATGAATTACATTGAAGGTCTTTCAACCAAAACCTGATTGCAATCACATTTTAAAATAATTGATGGAAAACTATATCATAACCTAAAAGTGGTACAACATTACAATATGTAGGCTAGCCTGAAGACAATGTTTTAATGATGTCACATTACCAGTACCATTTATTGGTACATGTTTCCCCCAGAGCATCACTGACATGTTTTTTTGGCTAGACTGAATTAGCATTCTATTATTATTAGATGGAAATAATAAATTCAAGATCCAGAGCAAACAGAAAAGGGAGTGGGGTGTGAATAGCATTTCATAATTAATCAAGGGAGGCATTTTGGCACCTCATTTTTACAAAGAAGCAAAACTGTGAAAAGTTACAAGTGTTTGCTATTTGTCCTCATGCTATATATTCATAAATAGTGATATAGGTACAATTCTAACACAGATTCATCCATTCAGCAAGCAGTCTTTGAGCACCTATTATGTGCTAGGCATGTTGACAGGCCCTGGAGACACACAGTGAATTTTCAAATAAAGTCAGCAAAAATTGTGGTGTGAAAATTCTGTAAGTCATCCATAAAGTACAATATACATAGTTTTGTGTATAAAATGCAATCTATCATTATCTTTCTCAATAAAATTAAGCTAGATCAAGGGGAATCACAGAATAATGGAATACATACAAGTGTATATTTTCAAATCTCTAGCTACAGAAGTATGGAGAAACATTTAAAATTTTTCTTTTTGCCCACAGCACTTATTCCATTTTATTTCACGTTTGAATATCAAAACTATTAATTCACATTAACACATTGTTTTTCAATTTTGAGGTTTAAACATTATAGTAGTATCCCGTTTGGGGGGAGGGTTAAAATTTAAAGTCATTGGGATGAATATGCTTATAATGGACCATCTTGAAAGTATTTATTATTGCTTGTAAATTTATGGTTAGCTGGGTAATGTCTGTGGTTTCAACTGGGGTTTATTATGTAATTGCAAATAACTGTGGGTCAGGAAGGCGGTTGGGTGGCTCTTCATTGGGTACTCTCACTACTTGAGGCCAAGTGGCCTGAAATGGCCTCATTAAGAAAACCTGGGTGCTTTTATCCTTCACATGGTAATGACAGGGTTCCAAGACAGATTAGGAAAGGAGTCCTCACGTACACCAAATTCTATTGGCCAAAGCAGTCGAAGGTTAGTGTGGCATTAGAGTGGAAGGAAACTATCAAGATACAGAGCAAAGGGGATCATTAATGGAAGTCATCAAAGCCAAACCAGTACACCTTCCACACCCCTAAACAGGTGAGCTCACATATCCTGTGCCATAATGGGCACATGTACCAAGGTGTGCAAAAGTACTGATTCAAAGAACCCCTCAAACTGACTCCTTTCCAAGGACTAAAAAATAATTGAGTCATTGTATGTTTCTTTCCTCCATGCAGTTGAAGAGCTAATGTTGTCTGCCTTAATTTTTTTCTTTTCTTTTTGTACTATTAATCTTTTTGCCTAAAACATCTAGGAAGAACTTCTGCATAATACAATAAGCCACAGTAAATACACAGTCCTGTAGCCTACAAAAATCATGAATCAATGGCAAAGCACATGTAAGAGATTAACCTGGAAGCTGAAACCAAAGTCTCTTTTTGTTCCCTGGGATTCTGTGAGAGCATACATGTTCTCAAAGGAACATCTTGTAATAGCTTCCAAGAGGATTGAGTCACACGGTACTGCCATGTTTAAGTATAAATAAATAGGCAATTTTTGAAAATAAGACATCTTTTCATAGACCTCAATGCCTCATGTGAAAGTAATTGAAATTGTTTATATTCTTGAAGAAGGAGGAATATCAACTGAGCAAAGGAAGAAAATTATAAGGATATGGGAATAAATTTGGGATACTGGAGCTGAGTGATCAAGGCCTAGAAAGAATTATTCCAACCCAACCAGAAAAAGGTTCAAGTTAAGATTTGGCATTGTCATTTCACAAAAATTCCAGCAAGCACCAGGCAACAGAGAACAAGTCAATCACCTAGGAGTTCCTAACAGTACCCAACAGAGCTGTAATTTGTTAAGCACTTTTCTGATCCTGGAGGTAAGTTTTACCTTGTGAAACTTCCTACCACACTGCTCCTACACTGATGAATTGTAGGAAGTAGCACTTCATAACTTCATTATCCATATACCTGATTGTGATTGAGGCAATATAAACACTTCTTGACTAAATCACATTAAACAGTAAACCAAATAGCATTTCCTCCAGTCTTTGAATGTCCATATTCAAAATTTGTTATCTCCTGAGTACTGGTGTTATCATACAAACATTTTGCCAGAATTTGTTTCTGGCAAAATTTCCATGGCCTAGTTTTGGCAAAATAATTAAATTTGCCTAAGTTTAACAGTAGAATATTTTGGCTTAGTTTTTTTTTTTTTTACCCACAAATAGAATGTTTTCTTTTAATTGTTCTGTTGTAATATATAGTTTATGCACGTAATACATACCTTCAAATATTTGCCTGCAAAAGTTATACTGAATACAAGAAAAGTAGGTTTCATTTATTCTACTCTAACCCCTAACTACTTAGGTTTTCTCCCCAGAAGCAGAAATTGTTACCAGTATTGCTCTGCCCTGAGAGCAATTCTATAAATATCCAATCAAATGGCTTTTATAAATTAAAAATCCATACCATATACACAGAACTTCCCCCTGATTTTTTCACTTAAAATGACCTTGGAGATCATTATGGTATCAATAGAGAAAGTCTCATTAACTTTAATAGCAATGTAATAACATATTGAATGCATCATGATTTTTTTATTTTATTGGATTACTATTGATGTACATTTCACTTTAAAAAAAAAAACAGTTAAATTAGTAAGCCAGTGATTATGATGAGCATCTCCCACATAGTGACCAAGCCTTACACTTCTGAATCTGGAGGGAAGTTCCTAATGAAATTTATTATTTTTTGAGCCAAACCAAAACATATCTTTATCCTTTTTTTGCAAACATTTGTATTTTACTTTCACACCTCATATTTTCTCATTCCCTTTATGAGAAATCCACCCTTTCTTAATTTTCACCAAGTGTCAGTGTTCTTCCTATTAAAATTCAACTGTAAAATTCCATTTCCTTCTCTAAAATTTTCCCCATTGCCCCCATCATCACAGAGTAGAATGTGGTTTTGTTTCTCATACAATTTACTTTAGAGGTATATTTTAACTCCTTGTCATCTTGAATCATTGTTATATTAGTGCATGCTTAATCTACTTTGTCAGATTGTATGCTGTCATTCTGAGAACAACCAGAGGGCCTTTCATCTATTTGTATTTAATAAATATGTGTTGTATAAGTACATCCTCAGAGAGCTGATGCTGTTGGATTCTGCTATATTATATTAGGACACTGAACTAGGAGTCAGTAGCTATGCGCCTTACGCCTGGATCTGAAATTGCTACTGGGTATTTATTGGATGAATTATTTAAACTCTTAAAACATTTTTATTTTGAAACAGGAACAAAATATATGGACTATCTGTATCACTGCTCATTGTGAGAATCAAATGAAATAGTGGTTTTATAAGAAATATCTCAGCATTAGAGAAAAAATGTCAAAGGTCTCGTACTCTGATCACCTATACATTGTTCAAACTCTCTATATATCAACATCTCCATAAGTAAACTATAAATTTATACATGAAAACTTTCAGAGGCATAGAAGTCTCAATCAATATAGAGGCCCATTTTATGTTTGTGTCATCCTGAATATTATTAATAAGAGCGACTACACAGTGAAATCCATATTATGTCACTTAATAATAAAATTTTGCTATATCTTATTGGTGATTGGCTCCCAGTTTCTGTAGCAGATTTTTTTTTTTTTTTTGGTCATTTCATTAACTTCCCAATAATCAATCCCACATTTCACAGGATTAGATTGTCTGGACCACACTGATAGTATTATTACAGAATTTTTAAACCTAAGCTAATCCTCACAGTGATTAAATGAGATATAAAAAGTGTTATGAACCCCTTTTTGGTGTTCTATAGTTTGTGTAGTATATGCAGTTTGTTGTCCTAGATAGAATGTTGCATAGTGAGTCTCACCATTTGGGTTCCTTAAACTCTGTAGGTCAAACAAAAACTATCCCAAACAACTCTAATAAATAATATTAACAAAAAGCATTTTGAAAACACAATATACAATAAAAAGGGCTAACATTATTATTAACTGCTATAAAGTCTCAGCCATATCTTCCTTCCTCACTTTAAGCGTAAAGAAGCAATACATTTCAAACTAACAATGAATTATTAAAACTTACACTTTCTCAGTGTGTTTTATATAAAGATAAAATTAATTCACACATATCTCAATTTCAGATTTAACTACATATTCAGCTGAAACATAGTTGTAAGACTAAGCTGTTTCATCATTTTCTATTACAGTATACCTGGGCCAGAACTAGCTGCCTTTACTCCTTATGTGTATTTATGTATACCTCTCTTTATCTGAAATAACAGGCAGTTGGAACATGTTTAAAATCTTTAAAAAATGTGAGGTATTCAATGAAGACCTAGAAAACTTAAAAATCTCTAGCATCATTAGAGCAGAAGTACAAATAATGTAATACATAATCCAAAAACATTTCCACTTTGCCAAATGATGGCCACATGAACAGCCATCTTAAATCTATGTTGCTGTATAGATATGCCACCCAGTCCCTTATTTATTAATGATACATAATAGGGTAACTGAAAAGATCCCAAACAGTTAAAAATATCTTAGCCTTTCAGAACCTGAAATTTTCACTGGGAAGCCGTTGAGTTCGTAATAAGACATACTTGACGAATGTAAGGGAATCTTACCTTCTGTGTGCACAGCTGACACATAGGTCCAGTTGTATCTCTTCACTATGTCCACCATGGCCCGTGCCTGCTGGGCATCTGAAGGCACAACCCTCATGAAGTACTTGAACAGAGTTTTGTCACTCAGATCCATGCTTGTTGCTGAGTAAGCAATCTGAGGTATGTTGAAAAGCTGGAGCAAGTTTTGGACCTGAATGGCAACAGAACTGGAACCAGGCCCAATGACCCCAACTATGGGCTTTTTGGAGCGGAAGGAAGAGGAGGAGCCATCCACACAGCGCACCAACCCTTCTTCTTCTTCTGAAGAAATGAGGGAGTCCCTTATGAACTCAATGCTCTGTTCTAGGGCCACAGCCGAATGCCAGCAGGAATCCCTTATCTCGCAGCCCAGTGTGATGTTGGGCAAGAGTGTGGGGTCTGAGTTGATCCTTTCCAGGGTGTGCAGCATGGCCTCCACCCTCTGAATGCCATACTGTTCACGAACTGCCCCACACTTCCTTTCATGGACTTTGTCCACAGTGGGCTGGTGGTGAACAGAAAACAGAGCTCCAATAATGATGTCACCTGGCATGTGAGCCACCACCCTCCTCTCGCTGGACTGTGCACTCCCACGGACATCTTCTTTCAAAAGCAGGACTGACAGGATCAACAGAAGGACCATTTTAGGAAAGGAGTTCAAGCTAATGAAGATAGCATGGTGGGGAAAATTTAGGAGAGTCCTGATAGATTGAATCAAACAATGTCCTATGTTGAGCAGTAAACCAAGAAATTAGCCAGCGATTTAGAGGTACTCTCTAAAGGATCTCCATGTCCCCAGGTACCATTCAGTTAGATGTATCCACGTGATCATGGTCTTCCAAACCTGGGAAGAAAATAATATAGGAACTTAACAACGTAAGTGCCACTAGTTGGGGAATTTCTAATGATGTATATGCTACTAGATAAAGAGAGGACTTTTTCATGACATAGATAATTTGGAAAAAAAGGAATATAAAAATATTTCTGACTATTCTTTGTCTCTTTTGTGAATTTTGTGATGTGATGAAGCAGCTGATATAGCTTCTTGATCCTACTTTGCTTAGATTAAGATTTTTTTCATTTCTTTATCTGGAATAAAGAAAATTTAATTTTATGTGTAGCAAGCCGAACCATGGGCTCATGTGGAGGTGAAAGAAAGCATCTTAAAAGCAAAACTATGCCATGAACAGAAAATCTTAGGGAGTATGAATCCCAAAATATTAAACATTGGTGATACCTGGGTGATCGTATTTTTTATTTTAAAAATGCTTTTTGTTTCTTTCCAAATTTTCATCATTGAGCATGTATTAATTATGCAATTACAAAAAAAAGTAATTTAAAGAAAGCCTACCTATCCCTTCTTCAAATGCAGCATAAAGCAAGTTGAATAATCTTCCCAATAGATGTGTTGTGTCTAGTTTCCATATATGAAAGAACAAAAACAAATGAGGTCATATGGGTATTTCCAAGTTAAATGAACTACAGGAAGAAGGGAGAGGGTTAGGATATTACAGAGTAAAATGGTCCACAACAGGCAGCAAGCATAGTGACATAAGGACCAATTTTGGAAGAAAATATTTAGGTTTAAATTCCAATTATGGTATCAAGAAGTATTAGCAAATTATTTAACCTCTCGTTACCAGAATTTCCTCATCTGAAACATGGGAATAATGTGTGCTAAACTGCCTTTATGGGAATCAACATGAGATATCAATTATGCAAATGCTTTGTATATTGATTAGTGCTATACATATTTAAGGCACGGCCTTTTTCTGTTAGTAAATTTCCAAGGGCATTCTGTGACTAAGTAGTGAGGAACAGAAAATTCTTTGGCAACTCATTTGGTCCTCCAGAATCTTCAAAGTAATTACAAAGTCTTATAATAAAATTCACAGTAATCAGACTTCTATCTCTGATCCAGGGAAAAAAAAAACATATTAGGAAGACTCAAAGGGCTGAGAGAAGGCATGTTTGAAACTATCCTTCCAAGTGGAAACTTAGTATAGCTATGAATATAGTTATTATTTCAGGTTAAACTCCTTGGAAAAAGAAAAAAATTTCCCCAGATTTCCTACAGAAAATTCTAGCATAATTTATAAAAGGGAACTGACAAATTAGTGATTTGGGTTATTTAAAGTATTGTATAAGAGACTTACTTTGTATGTTATCATTTCTGCCAACCAAGGGTCTCAAATTGTTTGAAAGTGACTAACTCCCTAAACACCATCTTTCTAAGACAGGTGATGCTTCTTCAGGAATTTAAGCAATTGTGGTGCTTCTCCAAAAATACTGATGGTTTTCAAAATGCATCAGATCTACAAAACTTCTAGTCCAGACACAAAATTAATATAACCTGAACCACATTTGTAATCACCCTCACTCTCATTTTCATTGTTTTCTGTGCTGTTTCCTATATAACAGAGAAAGGATCCCTCTCTCTCTATAGTGCCAGACACTTAAAAAAAAAACCTCAAATAACTAGATCTTCCAGAATAACTAGGTATCTGGCAATGTTTAAGAGAAAAAAAAAATCAGTTTTGATATGGAAGTTGGCTTTGTAGACAAGGGGGAAGGGAACAAACACTGATATTAATTTTTTTTCATTTGTAACCCATCTGAATGGTCTCAAGATTTCTCTTCATTTTGCTTAGACCAAAGACAAGGACCAAGGCTTACTCTCATGCTCATGTGAGTTCTACTGCATACAAAAGAAACAAAACTGAATTAAAAGGAACCACAATTTCTCATTAAATCCAGAATATTAGTAAGTAAACTCAATAAAAAAACAAGGCTTATTTTTATTATATAAGAGCATCAAAGTGTTATGAGAAACTAGAAGTAGCCCATCAAACTGATGAAACTAAAATATCAGTCCCGAGCATTTTATTTGTTGAAGCTATTTTAGGCAAACTCTGTATCTTGAGACATAGTGTATATAAGTGATCTTAAAACACAGTGTATATAAGTGATTAATAAAATTTAATTAACATTTATGTATAATATAATATGTTGTATATTATATACGCACATTCTATTATAGCTAAATTAATTATTTAACTCATTGAACAAATACCTATTAACTACTGAGTGGGAGAGACTAATATATCAAATAAGTGCAATGATGTGCATTGCTAATAACCATCAATATCCTTCACTGAGCACCCATTATGCACCAAGCATTTATTCTTCAATGCCTTTAACAAATACATATGGCATGGCTAGGCTATGACTTTCTCCTGAGAACTAAATATTCAAGAGAGAACAAGTTGTACATGTTTCCTGCGCTCATGGGGCTTACAGGTCAGTACTCTAAAGGCCACCTTAGCTGGAACCTGATAGGTGCAAAGAACAATAAAATAAAGGATAAAAATCTTTGGTCTTGTGAAAGTGTGGCTAGGGCATAAAGAGTGGGAGGGTAGTACTACAAGATGAGGTATGGAAAGCTAATAAAGGGCTGACCATATAGATTCCCAAAGGCTCTTAAAATCCAATTTGGATGTTAAGTGCAACAGAAAGCCAGATGATTGGCACAATTCAGTGTTAGAAAAGATTGTTCTAGCTTCTCATTGTTCTGGATTGTGGACTGGAGAAATCTGATTAGGAAACTCATACAAATTTAGGTAACAATGATAGTGGCTTAGCTGTAATTGGTGAGAACAGATATGGAGAGAAGAAGACACAATCAGATCTATTTTGCAAGTTGAATGAACTGGACTTTCTGATGGACTGGACATGGGCAGTAAAGGAAAGAGTAATCAGGGTCTACTCCTAGGTTCTGAGTCTAAAAAAATTAGTATAGTTAGGTACCATTAAAAGACATGGAATAGACATGGAACAGACAGAAACAGACAAGGGCACAGGAAAACTCAATAATTTTCTTTTCAACATGTTAAATTTTAGATGTTTTTGAAGCATCCAGCTATAGGACATTAATAGGATGTTTTTCTTTGTCTTAATCTGTGTTTTCTAAGTTTCTGAATTTGCTATCAAAACATACATATTATTTGTGATTCTTTTAAGTGTGGGATTGAGGAATCTGCCTTTTAAATCTTTGTCCCAATCTTTCTTGAGGCGTCATTTCCCCTCAATTTTCTCTTCCTTGGGAGTCTGCTAGTCAGGTTAAATATTTGTCTCCTCCAGGAATACACTCCTCTCCCAAATGGTTTTCATCATGCTTCTTCTGATATCTGATATGCATTGAATTCAAAGACCTTTACAGCAGAATGTTTAGGAGCATGGGCTTGGAGTCAGTAGACCTGGGTTTGAATCCTGGCACTGCCATCTCTTGGCTGTCTACCCTTTGTCACTTAGCCTCTCTGAGCCTAACTGGAATGAGAATAGTACCTACTTTAAAAAGTTTTAATGAGGATTGAATGAGATACTATATTTAAATAGTCCCTTTATAACATCTTCCCAGATCCCTCACCTTGTAGCATTAGCTCTGTTCTTTGAACTCTGATGGAATTTTTATCCATACTTTCTAATGATATTTATTACAAGGCCAAAACTGTCACTATTTATACACATTTTGTTTTCCAATAAACCTCTTGAAGGTTAAATTTGTGCCATATACAGCATCTGGTAAAATCCTTGTACAAAATAGATGCTCAATAAATTCTTCAAGTGAACAAATAAAGTGAATTGCCTCTACTTACCTTTCTGGTCAACTACCTGACTAAAGTTCCAAAATAGTAACCCCTTCCCCACCACGGAAAACTGAAAAATAAATAATGAAACTTCCCCTGTCCATTGGGTCCAGGCAACAAAGGACAAAAACAAATAAACAAGCAAACAAAAACAAAACAAAAAAAAAAATGCAGAAATTGACCAAGTAGCAGGGAGAAACTTTTAGTGTTCCCCATGGCTTTTCAACCTATTAAGGAAAACAGCAGCATAGAACTAGAGAGAGCCCTGTAGATGATTCAATTAACTGAAACTGATAGAGATTATATAATTTTTAGCAGGTCTGGAACCAGAACCCTGAAACATTCACCTCAAAACCCAGGCTAATCACAGTCTACAACTTAGCATCTAGTCTTTTATAATTTTCTAAGCATATAATATTTTATACACAGATATTTTTATTTTAATAGAATATTAGTATAAAATCTGTATCATCACATATTTTAATTCTTCTCTATATAATGTACTGTAAAGATTTTCCATATTAATTCATTTTGATGATGGGAACAATGATAACTATAATTAAAACACACACAGGGCTTACCAAGTGCTAGGCACTATGCTTAGTCATGAGTATGAAATGTCTATTGTTTGTCATTAAAAACTATAGGATAAATAAATTTATGCATATTTTACAGATGGAGGATCTGAGGCTCAGAGAGATAGAATGCTTTGGCTAAGATTCCAAAGCAAGTAAATAGCAGAGCTAAGATTCACACTTAGAAAATCTATTTCTTTTTGATAGTTGCCTAGTATTAAATTATATGTGTGAACCAACATTTATTTAATTATCTCCTATTGTTAAATATTTATATTGCTTACAGATTTTCTTTCTTTTATAAAGTGTTTCTCTTGTGTTTGAAAGTATTTCTGTGAGACAAATGCATGATATCAATGTCATAAATGTTTTCACATTTTATAATCTATCAGTTTAGGTTTTAAAAGGCAGCATTAACTTCACTCTAAGTCCTTTCTCCTTAAGCTCATCAACTCTGGGTACCACACAATATTCCTTCCATGAGGACCTGCTCTTTCTTGCTTCTATACATGTTCATAGGTGAGGCCATTTCTCCTTAACTATCTCACCACCAGCTTCATTGGTTCATTTAATGTGAATTTGGTAGAAAGAAAGGAGGGGAAATAATAATACAATATTATTCTATTTTCAGTGTCCAGACTTTTTCCATTATGAATCCTACTTCAACCTAAAACAAAATTACTGCAGGGAAGTCTGATAACCCCCATTTCATACATCAGGAAACAATCAGAGTCTCAAAAATAATAAATAATTTGGTTTAGGTTATAACTCTGAGGTAGTAGGAGTTATAGGTTAGTAGAAAAAAATAAATCATGTTTTTGCTATAGATAATGGGCAAGAACTAATATAATGATAAAACGCCTTCAAATGTTATAGATCTACAATCTAATAATATTAAAACATATTCAATCAAAAGTGGAAAATGATGGGAGCTTATATAAATAGTGCAATTTATATGATATATTGTTTCAGGGTCCTATTTTCAGAAATACTGGACTTCTTTATTCAATATTATATTTCTGGGTTCATAGCATAACAAAATTAATCACTAGCCCATTATAGAAAATAATGGACATATATTTAATATGCATAGAAGTATTTTGTTTCAGGTCTCATATTGTATCCTAAATGAAAACAAAAAAGAAATATTGGTGCATAGAGCTTTCCGTAACTGATAACTTGCATCATAACTAGATTCACAGATCACGTTATCTTTTGTTTTCAACATCTTCTGAAATACTGACCATCTTTCTGGCACAAATGTCTTTTATATAACTTAATCCCCACACAAGCAAATCACGCAGCTTACGACATCAACACTAAAATGACTTCTTCTGCCTGAGCAATGCCTGAGCAATATCCTCATCACAAATAGTCAGGGGTATCAATATTGCATATGCCATGAAGGCCTTTGATATATTTCCTGAAAACAAGCTCATCCCATAGATAAGAGACACTCTGAGGTACAATAATATCAAGAGCTTTATAGTCTGAAGAAAGCCCCATTGTTGTAGTTATCTCAAGCACACATCTATGACCTGGTAAATAAGAAAGTCCAGCACCCCCTCTGTTTAGCCCAGGAGAAAAAATATGCCACATTTTAACTGAAAATGCCTAAAAAACAAACAAACAAACAAACAAAGGATCTGAAATGAGGTATAAAAAGAAATCTGTGATTTTATGCATTAATTAAAAGATGCTGGCAGTAGAATAAAGCTCACTAAATCATTGTAAATCATTTTAAAAATACTGGTTTAGTAGTCCATGAAGACCAGAAATAACCTTCTATGGAAAAGCAATAAAAATGATGTAATCCACTGTTAGCTAGTCTCAATTTAATTATCAAGCAGGGATTATAGCCTTCTTCCTATTTTGCAGCCTTCAGCTGCTTTCTTGTTATTTATGGCATACCTCTAAAAACTGTAAAGCATTATTGTGCATATTAAATTACCTATCATCAGGTGCCTGAAAATGTGGTTTTGCATTTCTAACTCAATCTCCGGTTACTAATCAACACCTAATACTTAGTGAATGCCTACTTTATGCTAAATAATGTACTGTGTAAGCATTATTTTAATATAAGACTCACAACAAACTGAGGTCATTATCTATATTTAATGTCCCTAGAAATTGAAGTTTAGGGGTGAAGAATCTTGCCACAAATCTCATATCTATAATAAATGGCACAGTCAGATGTTACCAACTTTCCTGGTTCCAATGTCAACATAGTCAAATAATAATGTCTCCCGTAGAATTAAACAGGTTATTTGGCTAAACCTTATGCATTGATTACAAAATATCCTGGAGACTCTGTTTTCTATCAAATTCTTATGTAATGCCAAATCAACTACATTCAGAAGACAGACAAAACAAATAAATCTAGGTAACTAGGTAACTGTTTCTTAGGATAATTTAGATTAAGGTTTCTCAACCTGAGCTTTGCTGATATTTTGGACTAGGCAATTCTTTTCTGTGTGTGGGAGGAGGGCACAGAGGGCTGCTGTTCTGTGCACTGTAGGATGTTTAGTGGCGTCCCTGGTCTCCAGGGGCCAGTAGCACATACCTCCTCTAGTTGTGATGAATAAAAATGTCCCCAGACTGTCAAATGTCCCCTGCAGGTCAAAGTCATTTCCAGCTGAAAACCACTTTTACATGAAACTCATTCTGGTAAGGTTTACATAATCATCAAAAAGAACACAACTAAGAGCCAATCATTTGAATATGTCAGCTCTACAGTCTTCCTGAAACCTCCAAATAACTCTAAGGAAAATAGTTTGAAATAGACTTGTATTCCTTCTTTACTTTGCATCTATCTTGCTTTTAGCTGCAATTTCATTTTGAGAAATACAGATTAAACTGTAAACATCAATGTTAATATTGCCTTACATTTAATTAGCATAGTTCTGATCATCCACAAACTACTATAAATGAATGTGAGAAGAATATCCTATAATATAATTCACTGTTCCAAAGGGTATTTTTAATATAAAGTGCAAAGTTCATTATAATTTTAACATAAGAATAACTTTATATATAATTTATAAGTTAGTTTTTCAAAATCTTGTTTTTATTTTTTAAGTAATATAAAATTATAATATTTACTTTTCTTTTGGATCTTTAAAGGGTTCTACTACATTACTGTGTATTAAGACAAATTAATTTAAAAAATATTTTTTAATCATTCCTCTGCAAAATATTGTAAATGTAAATAAATAGGCAGCATTATCACTGCAATGCCCATAAGTGCCACTATGATGATAAGCTTTTAAGTTTTCTCAGAATATTTATGCTCAAAAGTTTAAAGCTAGGGTTCTGTTACTAAGTTTATTGTGTAAACTAATAATTAGGGAATTGTTATTGGTTCTGGTATCTTTATAAGATCAACAGAATCACATTTGCATAAAATACATTTTTACACTTAATGTAAATTTCCTGAATAGTTTGACTAAAATAAGAAAAGATATTTGATAAAGCAATTATGTACCAACCCACAGAATTGTTGACAAGATTAAATTCAACAACATGAAAAAAAAAAAGGAATCATTTGATAGTCAAAAGCCTGGACGGGATTAATAGCTATAACAACTATTTCTATACCATTCACTGTGGGTCAGCACTTCACATAAATTTGTACAATTGATTCTCATAATCAGTCAATGAGGCTAATAGTGTTACAACCTGTTTTCCCATTTTTTAAATGAGGAAACACAGACAAAGCAATATGAAGTTAAGTTGCCCAAGGTCACATAGCTATAAGCCACCAAGCAGGGGTTCAAATTTGGGCAAACTTGTGCAAGCATCTATACTGGCAACCATACTACAACTTACTGGAAACCACAATAAAACAATTTCATGATGTTTAACCACATCATACATTGAAGTTGTCTAATGTAATGGAATAAGGTAAATTTGAGTTCCAAAAAAACAGGTATATGTGTATTTTTTATTCTTTCCATTTCCTTGTTATGGGATAGTGGGAAAAAAAACTGTATAAACAACATAAAAGTACAAACACATACCACCCTGTATAATTGCTATGAGGATTAAATAGCATATCTAGTGCTTGTCATGTGCCTGACGTGTTCGATAAATTGTAGTTATTAGAGCAGGGCTGAGACTGCATCGAGATTTTTTTCTTGGTTCCCCTTCTGACTGAAAGCATACATTATTCAGACAAGCTTAGACCTGGTAAAATCTAGATTTTTTCTCTTTCCTTTAAATGTAAAGGAAATGGAAGCAAGACAATGATATAATATATTTTAGAACTATGTTTTAACTGATATAACATAATATCAAGAAGATATTATCTCATTTATAAATAGTTAAAATTTTTAAATCAAATTTAATTTTTTACTTTGCTTGTACAAGCACATCATGAACTCAAAAATATTCCTTTAGGTGTTCTTGTCTTCTTACGCTCTTCTAAGCTCCATTCATTAATGAAACTGATGACTCTTGCCTCAGGACTAAGATTAATATTTCTCTAAATATTAAAAATAACACACCTTTATGAATTCTAGACTGTTTATGCTTTGTAGTAATACACCTTCAGTGTACTCAAACTTTACACAAACTGATTAGCTTTAGCGTATCACAATATATAAACATATATCTATTCATAAAATAGAAGTTAGTTTATATTCTATGTATCTACTAAAATAACATGGCAAAAATGTAAGGAGAAATAGTGAGATGTGTCTCTTTCTTCATTCAATAAGGATGTAAATCCTGGGATAAAATGGTGTCTAATTAAGTGCAATATTTTTCATGATTATATTAGATTTTCTACCTGCAATTTCACCTACCTTTAGTATAATTTGATTTAGTTTTTCTATCTAAAATTTTCAGGCAATTCCATAAAAGACAATATAATAACAATCCTATAAAATCTTCAACGTTTTTTGAAAAAAAATTATACTTGGAATTATTAATATATTTTAGCCAGGAAAGTAAGTATGTTTGAGACAAATGATTGAATTGAGACATAACAATGTCAATAATTAGAGTAAAAACTAAAAATTAGTTACTCAAATATCCTTAAAGTGTGTATATTTTATGTTGGCTGGACACAGAACCTATGAATGATTTTTTCCATTTTCACCTCGATGTTTGTCATCATGCCAGAAGTGTGGAGTATGAAGTGATGGTAGAGGCCTGTGTATACCTATGGAACTAAAGTGAAGAGCTGTGGAAGTACTTGGATTATATAAATACCACTACCACCATTCTTCAAATAATCTCAATACTCCCTTTAATAAATGAACACTGAAGAGTTTGATTTGTCTTTGAACACAGTCTACAACCAAAATATTGTCATGTGATAGCAAAGATCTAAGGGGTGCAATAAAAATACCTAGATTATATATTTTGTCAAGCAGAGTGTAGATGACTAGGGAAAGCTTTTCTCTTAAAAGAAGCAATTCTGCAGTGTCAGTCTACATTCTTCTTCTAAGAAACCTTGAAGGATCTGTCCGGCGTGCTGAAAAGGTTTCCTCTAGAGAAAGCTAGAGACTTTGTGGGATGTGCACTAACCAGATGAGTTCAGGAAGCAGTATTTTCAAGTGCCTAATAAAAGATCCTTTGTAAACAGAAGTTGCATTCATAAAGGACAGAAATTGTCACAACTGATTCTTAAAGGTGTATTTACATAGCTATAGAAGAGAAATTAAAGAAGAAAATTTCCTGTGTACCATGAGGGAAATGAGGACCACAAGGCACACCTAACAAGAAGTAGCATGCCCAAACACTCCAATACTCAAAAGAATGTCTAGAATGTTGTATAACTAAGAGGATTCCACCTAAAATCTTGGCTTATTCCCACTGGGTGAAGGGGCTGCACATGGCACAAGGCAATGCTCCCTTGGCTGCCTCACATGGACAGCAGCCAGAATTAAGGATACAGATTAGCTCGGTCTCTAGGGACTCAGAACAACAAATCAACATGTAGGGAATGAAGAATAAGGTGGAAGGGAGACTCTGCCTTTCCACTAGCCTGTGTCAGTTTCTTAGTGGGAAGGGAAGTGTTGGAGAATCTATCTGCCTGGCTACTCAAGCTTACAGTTCAGCTGAGGCAGCACCAAGATTGTGCCTAAATAAGCACAAGAGCTTGTTACCCTCTTCTCAATTTCCCTTCCCCACAGCACCTGCTCCGGAGGGAAATGGGGGCTGTCGGAAATTCCAGCACCAGTTCCAAGAGCCATCCAGGGAGACTCTTCATGTTCTTCTGTGAGGTCCCAAATGCAGGGTTAGGCTCTGGTCACGGGCTAACCCGCCGGCCTGCCCCGGGTTCTTCCCCCAAGCGTCTGTAGCCTGGGTACCCTCCTCGCCATGCCGCTCATGCTGTGAGTCCGGGGTAACAAGCAGGCTTTGCGTCCGAAGGGAAAGATATATTCACGGGGGAGGAAAAGGCGGGAGGGCGCAGACTGAGGTTCAGAAAGAGGCTCGCTAGACTGAAAGACCTGTGCTTTCAGCACCACCCGCTGTCCCCGCTCTTCTGCAGCAGGCGCCACGGTCTCCGGCCGCTGACGGAGCGACTGGGAAGCGACTCTCCTTTCTTTCCCTCTCTACCTGTGCTTCTTTCAATTCCGATCCCTCCGGTGCTTTGGGGATGCACAGCCTGCATTCTAAATATGCGCATATGGCTTTAGGGAGCGGGAACTCGATCTAAAGGCATGCAGAACCCCTTTCTCAACCCTTGCAGCCGTTCCCTCCTTTACCCTATTGCTCTCACCTTGTCTCCCAACAGGTTTAACTAAGGCTGCCGGGCAAACGGAACAGACTTCAATCTTGAGGTTCTGGCCACCCCTGCCCCACCATCACCCTCTTCCCCCAAACCAAACTGTGGGCTACCCAGCAAGCTGATAGCTAATACATCCTTCCCACCCCAGGGACTTCTGGGCACACAGACACTCAGCAAGCTTACCCCCCTGTTGGCTGTGCAGCGGGCAGTGAGATGAGGTCTAGCTAGCCCCCCATAAAGTTGGGCCTTGAGGATCAGTGGGGCAGAGCCGGCCTCTCCAGTCCCGGGTTCCCCCCAAGATGATCTTAAGCTCATCTCCTGCGCTCAGTGAGCGCAGAACAGCAGAGCTGAGGGCGGTTGTGTGCAGCAATGTCCCTGCTACTGAGAAAGGGGGGAAGGGGAGAGTGCGGAGGAGGGAGGGGTGGTAGTTTGTATTTATAGAGAACAGAGTTCTCAGCGCAACTTTTTGGTGCCACCAAGTGGCACAGTGAGTTCCTTTAGGAACACAGACTTTGGGTTGAATCTGGATAAGGTAAACTAGCTCCACCGCCGGGATGTGCACATGGTGGGGGGATTAGGGAGACACCCTAGGACTTTATTTTTCCCATGTGTGCCTTAATATCTCAACACCTGGGTTGTAGATCCCTAAGTTCTAAGAATGAGTTTGTCTTGAGGGGGAAGGAGTGGGTACCTGTGTCCTCTTCAGACAAGTGCTAGAGGCATCAAGGACACTGGACAAATGACAGATGCCTCCTAGGAATCTAGCAATCATTGTCTCGGGAAGGAGATCCATTCTTTTCTCCCTCTTAACCCCTCTGCCCAGATTACAGTCTTCTCAGATCTCACTCTAAAACCTTCCCGCCATCCTTAGTGCCCAGCCTTTAGAGTGGGATTCCATTCATTTTCCTTTCCTTGTGTTAGAAATGATTCCAAATTATTTCCCAAACCCTCAAATTGAGAGAACTTCACAGCTTGCTACCAAACCCCTTTCTTTAATTGCTATCTTAAAAAAAAAAAAGCATGTGGCTTTAGGCTTGGTGGGTCTGAACCTCTCCAAACAGCACTCAGAACTCCAGGTTCCCTTGGCTACCAGCTAGGTGTCTAATCGTCCTGCTCACCCATTTCTACAGACCTCCCAACATGCATTACATCAAATGCACAGCAGGAACTTGCAAATGCCTTTGATACTTAGGGGGAGGGTGCCCTGAAGCTTCCATTATCTGGATTTTCTGAGTGGTCTTCCTTCCTTGAATGCAGATCCTCAAACACATACAGTCATAGACAGACACTACTGCATGGGACCTTAGTGTCCCAAAACACAGAAGAACCTCTACATTTTGCAGATGGGGAAATTGAATACACAAAAGGTTAAGGAACTTGTTCAAGGTCACACATTTCCCTAGAGACCAGCCCAGGGAGTACCCAAGAGGTAACTGAACGAACACAGTGATACCAAACCTGACTTCCACAGCCCATTTAGTCATATTCAGCTCCTTTCTCTTTCCTCTCTCTCCCCACATCCCTCTCTGACCCCATCTTTGCCAAAGTTCCATAAAGAAACCTAGAGTAAGGATGTCCTCCAAGCCCCACTTGGAGAGCATGAACTTGAGCTTAAAGGTCCAGAGTTGCATGTATACCCTTAAAATGGCCCCCTGTTCTAGAAAAATACTTCTTCCTCCCTGGTAGTGTAGTCATGGAAGTGTCATTTTAGAACTGGAACACTGACATGCATGCCCAACAAGGTCCGTTTTTGCTGCCTCTTTTCCGGGTGAAGCAACAGCAAATGTTTTTATAGCCCCCAAAACACCTAGTGGCCTCAAAGATAGCGAAGCCACCCCTCCCTTGATAAATGCACCTCTTTGTGCACATGCATCGGTATGAGAGTGAAAGAAAGAGAGGTGTCCAAATGCATCCTTTGACTCGGATCTCTATTTGTTTTTCTCCTCATATATTTTTAGTTCGTTTTCTATGGAAACGAGATTAGTTAAATCCCTCACTCAAGCAAATAAAAGCAAAATGATCCTCATAAACCTCTCACAGGAGCTGTGCCGCGATGCTTGGGCTCCTGACTAGAAATTCATGTCTGATTCACACAGCATACGTCCTTGCAGGGTGACTTTTCTAAACTTGCAGGACCTCCTAGCGTCCCTGGCTCCACCAGTGCTCCACCTGCCCACCTGCCCTCCTGGGTCCGTTTGCCCAAGCTCCTGCCCCTTGACTGAATGCTTTCCAGCCCGGTGCTGGGGGAGGGGCTCCAGCGGTATCCTACA
The DNA here is from genome assembly GCF_987537825.1 of Furipterus horrens. Taxonomy (NCBI): domain Eukaryota; kingdom Metazoa; phylum Chordata; class Mammalia; order Chiroptera; family Furipteridae; genus Furipterus; species Furipterus horrens. Next base: position 57,275,229 of record NW_028327172.1, on the reverse strand, counting down.
TCCGTGGTGACTCCAGAGCCGAAAGAAAGAAAAACGCGTTGCGCTTACCAGATGCGCGCCCTGAGCCTGGCGCCCCCAGCCAGCCGCTCCTTGTGTGCTTCCTGCGCTCGGTTAGCGGCCTTGGCTGCAGCTGGAGCGCTAGTGACGGCGATGGAGGCAGCGGTGGCAGCCAGCGGAGCGGCTCCGGGACCCAGCGGTGGCGCTCGTTCTCCCGCGCCAGCGCTTGGAGCACGTGCCGCACTCAGGCAGACGCAGCTGGGAGCGCAGCGCAGGGCTGGCTCCTACTCCTGCAGCGCGCGGCGGGGGGCAGTAGAACGACCAGGGCACAGACTCAGTGGGTGACAAGTGTCTTGCAACCGCATAGTCTTGGGGTTCAGGCGAGGGTACCTTCAGGCTCCCTCTGCAGCTCCTCAGCTTCCCTCCCTGAGCCGCGGAAGAAGAGCTGTGTGGGGAGGCGTGGGTGGTGTGTCACTCAGAGAGAAGCTCGGGGAGCAGGTAGATAATGAGCTTCTCTCTGACGATGGCACTTAAACCCCTGACAATGTTTGGGAGAAGGGGCTTCAGTCCTGGAGGGCAGAGAAAACCGGGAAGTCCGGAACTCTGATTCAGAGGTGTGAATGGTAGGAAAGAACAGTCTCTTTAATGGCGTTACTTGTTAATAATGTCATTTTGCATGCCTGCACTTCTTACAAACGATTCTTTCTACATGCATTAAAATTTCTTCTTCCAAAGCAGTTAAACATCTTTTACTAGGACTACTTCCCTTCTCCCACCACCCCTGTAACTAACACACCAAGATTGCATATCTATATATATGCTGAGTTTATCTTTAAATTCCAAAAACACTTCATTTCTGCCTCTGAGAAAGGGATTTCTTTCAATTAGTTGCATGGCTAAATTTAAAGAAAAAAGACATTGCAGCAATGTGATTATTATAATGCCTACCTATTATATTTTCCTAGCTGAAGTTTGGGCTCTAGGTATCGCAGCAGTTGGATGGAAGATTAAAAGATGAAGACACTGAAGTTGAGGACGTTGGCCCTGATGCATACATTACTAATAAAGATTTCCCACCAGACCCTTGAAAACAAGTCAACTTGTTCCTTGATAGTTTTGGGATTCAACAAGAAAAAGAAAAGTATCTACCCCACCTTGTTGATCTTTACAATGACATCTTTCTTTTATTTTCATGTGTACTCTGGTGGTGGCATTAATTTTTGTGATTCTTTGATTGCAATCCACAAAGCAAGCTTTAGTACTTTGTAGAGAGGCCAGCAAAGCTGTGGTTGACCTTCCTGAATAAGAATGATAAGAAATATGGTGGTACAGATGAGAAAATACAAAAATTACTTAGAGTTCTGAGGAAAATAGAGGGAAACTAATGACAAGATGATTATGGAAATGTAATTGTCTTATATATAAAATAATTTATTAGCCCAATTGGATGAGGCATTGGTGGTAAAGACAAGGTCATAGATTAAGTTCCCCATCCTTCTTCATCAGTTGGAACTGGCTCAAAATACACGAGTGAGCTGGCTGAGCTTAGGAAATAAGTAGTCATGGTGGCCACTTAGTCTCTTAAAGTCTTCAATTTCCTGCACATATTTCCTTCCCTGCTTTCTCTCAGTGTTATGGAGAGGATGGGATGAGATAAAACATGTCAAAGCATGTCAGAAATGATAACACACTCCATAAAGTAATAATACATTGTTTACCAAGACATATCCACTTCCTGGGCTCTAAAAGCTGAAATTTGAAGAACATTCCCCATGTAGTACAACAGTGATATTTTCAGATGAGAGGGAAGACAAAATTATATAATCTTAAATTGCTCACTGACATTTTGCAATATAGATTTACCTCATAACTGTAAAGTGCTGAATTAGGTAAAATAAAAATTAAAAGGAGCATAGAAACCACTAAGTCCCAAAAGTAAGTTCTGCTTGTAAATTGCTCAAGGGTATGCTGTTTGCCTTAAGATGAGCTATTAATCAAAATATTATAACTCTTGTGTAGAATGAAAAAAGTTATTTATACTTAAAAATCGGTTAAGTTTAAAGTTCTGGAATCTTCATTGATTCCTCTCTTCTCTCACCTTCAAAATATATCCAGAATTCTACTGCTTCTAACCATCTTACAGATACCATGTTGGATAAAACCATTTCACCTTTTACCATAGCTTCCAATGAGTCCTTCAGTTTCTTCACTTATTCTCTACAGGTTGTAGTCAACACAGCAGCCTGAGAGTTCCTTATAAGCAGTTAGCTTAATCAAAGCCCTCCCAGAACTTTCCATTTCTCTCAGAGTCAAAGCCCAAATCTTTCTTCACTATTACTTGACCTAATCTGTCTCCAGTTACCTTTCTGGTCTCATTGCCCTAGTATTCTTCCCCTTTGCTCATTTTATTCCAGCCACCAGGACTCCCTTGCTATTTCTTAAACATGACCAACATGCTTTAATCTAATGGTCTTTACATTAGCTGTTTCTTCTGCATGGAATGCTCTGTTCCCAAGTAATCCTTGGACTAACTCCTCTCCTTCAAATCTTGCTAAAATCTTACTTCCCTAAATAGGCCTTCCCAGACTACCCTACTGTAAACTTTTATACTCCATGATCTCAGTGCTTCTGACCCCTTTTACCTAACACTATTTTCTCCATATCTCTTAATATAGGCCAATATACTATGTAATTCATTTACCTGTTTTATTATTTATTGTCTGTCTGTTCCCCTCTCCACCATCAGAATGTAAACTCCTCAAGGAAAGGAATCTTTGCCTGTTTTAGCGATATATTCCAAATACTCAGAGGAAAATTTTGGCACATAGAAGCTATTCAATAAATATATTTGAATGGTTAAATATTTATGAAAGTAGAGGTGTACATGTTACATGCATGCTGCCCTTTATTTTCCTCGCTGGGATGACTGACAGTAAATAATGTGAAAGTTTGCAGGGGATTTGACAGCACTTTTTTCCAACCTGGACACCCTTACATTGTCTTCACATTTGTGATTCATAGAATTATCCAACTCATATTTTAGACTCCAAAAGGCTTATTGCAATAGTGTTTTGCAACTGTATGGTTATTTGAACCCATCAAATAACAGATTATATGTGGTTTTTTCAAATAATTTCTCTGAAGGAAAATTTTTATTCATTTAATGAATACTCGATCAAGCATTATTATTTTGCCAATTACCAATCAAGAACCACAAGAAAATGATGAACAAAATAAATATTGGTTTGACTTTAGAAAACATATAGTTTTTAGGTGTGTGTGTGTGTGTGTGTATGGATTTATTGATGATACTTACTAGATATTTATTAAACTACCATGTACAAGGCATGGCTAGGTATTGGGGATGCAATGGTAAATAAAATAAAGTCAAGTAACAGCCACACCAACAAACATGTCTTGCAACTTGTAGGAGGTACAATAAAGAACTGAACAATGTAAATTATAAAGAATAACAGCATTAAAAGGACCCTGGGTATCTTGTTTGTATAGGATAGTAAAAAACTAAATCTCTCTGAGACAGTAATATTTAGTAAAGATCCAGAAGAGTTAACTATACAAAGAATGTAGTGTGTGTGTTTGTGTTGTGTGGGTTGGAGTTGGGAAGGAATGATTAACCAAGAGAGGGAGGGAAGGAAATGGGTTACAGGCACAGGAAACAACAGCTGTGCCTTCTGAGGCAGGAGAACACTTGCCATGTTATAGAAACTGAAAAGACATTGGTGTCAATGAAGTGGAACTTGGAAAATCTTCACTGTATCTCAGTCCACTTAAGTGCAAAATAGAGGTTTTTATTTTATATGATTTTATTTAATTTGCCTACTTTCTAAATGTGAATGAGGCAATTGTATACATAGGAGTTATTGGTGGCTGCTGTAGCTCAGTGGATTGAGCATCGGCCTGCGAGCCAAGTGTCGCTGGTTCGATTCCCAGTCAGGGCACATTACTAGGTTGCATGTCAGGTCCCCAGTTGGGGGCGTGTGAGAGGCAACCGCACATTGATGTTTCTCTCCCTCACTTTCTCCTTTCCCCTAAACAGATAAATAAAATAAAATAAATTAAAATAAATTAACCTTGTTAAAAAACAAAAAAGACACTGAATCTCAAAATCTCATTTCTTTCTCTGGAAATGGGAAAATGGGAAATACCTAATTTTCTTCATTACACCTAAAGCCACTTTGCAAACTATCAAAGTATTATAGAGATCATGGGCAAAACATGGTTCCTTTCTTTCTCATATTCCCTCACAATCTGGTTCTATTATTCCAGTACAATACCATGTGTAGGCAAGAATTTGCAAAATGACATTGGATTACTATGATCATAAACAAAAGAAAATTCATCTCTGATTTCTGTTTTCCTATTGACTAGAAACTTCTTATTTTCCTTCTCTAAAACATGAATAATGGTATCTATCTAGTAGGGTTGCTACTAACATAAGCAATAATGAGTGTGAAGCAATTGTATAGCTTCTGAAATGTAGTAAGTATGTGGTTATTTGGAGATAGTAATGATTGGAAAGAAAATTAGCTTATTTTAATTTCCAGTTTTTTACATCCTGTATATTGGAATGTGCAGGGCTCTAGATTAATAGTTTGGGGCTTGAGTTCTGCTCTTTTGGACACTGAAAAATTTCAAAACCACATTCTAGTCTGGTAGAGTTCATCTGTTTGTAAATTGCATGGCAAGATCTTGTAATTCTTAGTTAATACTTTTGGCAAAGGCAGTGATTTCTTTTTCATCTATAATCAAAAAATATTAAATATAATGGTAGCAGCATTCTGTTTTGCATTTAAGTGACCAAGTAAGGTTATATAAAGGATTATATCCTCACAAAAGTCTTGGAATCATTGCTTAATAGAATCCCTGGAAACTTTGCACTGTATGCATAGGAGACAATTATGCTCTCAATGGTATAGATACAGCTAGAGCTACTGCAACTATCTATAATACATTTAATTATAAAGTCTTAATTCAATCACCTGAAATCTAACATCATATTTAATATTCATTGTAGTAACTTAGGAGATTTCTATCGTTTTCCAATGTTCCATTTTCTTAGTAGTTTGTTGAGCTAAAGTCAATAATTTATGTAGTATTTGGTGCAATGCCAGAAACTTGAAAATTGATTAATAGATGCCTTTTTATGTTACTAAACACTTGAGTTTTACATCTCTTTGAGATTTAGCAGGGATTTTGAGCTGTGCTAGACCATGGATCTATCAAGAACTCTCACTGATGGACCAAGAACCCAAATGCTACACAGTTGAACTAATAAGTATTCAATTCTGTTTCCTAACTCCCTTAGATGTAAAACGGGGAAATTACTAGTTCTACAAATTAGTTGTGAAGACTAAATCAGTCATACTTGTTAAGCACAGAGTTTAGCACATGGCAAACACTCAACACAATGTTAGTTATAATTATTGTAAGTAAGTAAACACAATCTTTTACACCAGTCTCCATAGATTCAGCTCTTGGTTGTATTGATTACTAGTTGTATATAGACTAATTATTTAACCTTTCAGTGCCTTAGTTTCCTTATCTATAAAGTAGACAGAGAGTAATGGTAAGTACCACATAGGTCTTTGTTACTATTAGAAGAGTTAACTACTCTCCAGTCCTTAGAAAAATGCCTTGCACATAGTTGTTCTGTCATAATAGCCATTATCCACATATAATAATTTAGTAAGCACTTTAGATCCAAACATCATTCAACTTAAAAAGCTTCCTATAATTAAATTGAATCTGATAATCCAAAGAACTATGAAACATTTGGCTTTCTAAATCTTATATTGGAATGGATATATTCAGGACACTCAAAAAGAATAGAAGGTCTTGCTACTAATCTCTCTCTCTCTCTCAACTACTATGTACTCTCATTTCTATAATGCTCATAGGACAGAGTTCAAACTCTGACGTATGGAACCTGGGTCTCTTCCTTGTTTGTTCCCATCCTCTTTTCTAATCTTTTCACTACTGGATTACCTTTTCCTAACACACTATGTACTTTTATCATGGCTTAAAAAAAAAAAAAACTTTTTGAAAAACTCTTACTTTTATCTTCCTCTTTTTCTAATGAATGCATATTCATCTTTCAAGATCAGCCCCAATGAAATACTGCCCAAACCTCTTGAAAGAGTACCCATCATTTCTTTGTGCTAGCACAGAACTTTTCTAAAAAGCCCTCACATAAAATGTATAATATTAAGTCATAATTATCCATTTAGGCTCCCACCTCCTCTGACATAATGCAAACTTTTGTGGAGTAGGCATCACATTTTATGCATACCTTGTTCGTAGCATACAGTGGTTATGAAACACATATACCAAACAAATAATAATTTCACAAATTAGTGAATACATTCTATCAATCAATCCAGATTCCCATAAGCCACATTCTGAAACAGGCTTAAATGGATTCAGATTTATAGCCTTTCTCATTTAGGAATTCTGAATTTGGGCTACACATTAGAATCATCTAGTGGAGCTTTTAAAACCACTGAGCAGGTGGGTACCCAGGGAATTATTTTTTTAAAAGAGCTTCACAGATGATTCTAATGTGCAGCCAATATTCAGAACCAATGCCCAGTCTATTTAAAACATTTGTGTTTATTTTAAATTAATTTGGTATAAACGTTATCATAAATAAGAGTGTAAACACCACGTTATTAAGCAAAGCTTAATTTGACACTGAAGGAAAATAAATAACTTCTATAAGATTAATATCTTGTTAGCCCCACCTGAGTATGGAAATATTTTTAAATGAACTCACATATTTCACATTTATAAACATTTTAAAGGCATACTTTATATAAGAAACACACATATCTCCAAATATTCTTCATATCAGTTGTGAGAAACAGATGATAAAACCCAGAGAGGTGAAGTAGTTTGCCTTATCACACGAATTTAAACTATCAACTCCAAAAAGCAAAATAATATCCTGAAACCCTAAACTTGTGCTATTTCCATTATATCATGCTGCCTCTTATCTCTGTAAATACCTCTACCTTTTGACACATAAACTGTGTAAATTTGAATATTGAAATACTTGGTTCATATATTCTGCAGTAAAAGTTTTATTATAAAATCTCAAACAAGTATCAGTGAATTTCTTTTTAAAAAGTAACAGCAAAATAAAGTTATATTTGGAATTTATTTTATAAAAATATATTCAGGAAAGAATAACAATGTTCAAAATATTGCAGGATAATTAATTCAATGTTCTATTTTTTAAGAGAAAACAAGAAAATGAAGAAAAACATTTATTTTATTGTCCAATAACTTCAAAATAAAGCAGTTTTAAATTTTTTACATTTTATCTTTAATTTTTTTAAATTATATATGTGCATGTATGTGTGTGGCGGAGTGTATTTTATAAACTTTTAAGGCAAATATTAGTTGAGCAGCTGTTACATGTCAGATAGTGCACTAAGTACAGAGGTTACAAAGAGCAATAACCTCAAGGTTCTGAAAGTCTAGTTGCACTTATATTGCACAGCAATGTAAGTTGTATTCTTATTGCTTAACTTTAAATTGTTTTCTAAATAATTTCCCGTATTTGTAAATAGACTTATTATTTTTTAACTGCATATTATTCTATTTCACCTGTACATAATTATGTAAAAGGATCAATTTTTTTAAAATTATGAGTTCACTCTGAACCAGCTAGAATATTGTTTTTTAGAATATTAAAATGATCTATTTTCCAATTATTGCTCTCATTATATATTTTGATATGCTGTAACATTTTCCTCAATTCTTAGTAATATTCTGTGTGGAAAAGTCAAGGGAGTTTTCTCCCATCTTCTTTCTTTCACAAGTCCCACCATAGCTCTCCACTCAAAAAATGAAGATGAAGAAAGAAAAAAGAGGAAGGAATAGAAAAAAAAAAAAAAACAGAAAAAAATGAATAAAGAAAAAAGAGGGAGAGATGATGAAATGGGTGAAAGGGAAGGAGGCAGGGAAGAAACAAAGAGAAAGAAAATAGCACAGGATAGAATTTAGCAAAAATTATGAAATCCTAAGACTGTGTTATCTAATATAAATCACATAATTTATGAAGACATTATCCTCAAATGAGGGTTAAAATCAATGTCGGCATTCCAAATTTAAGACTCAGTGTTTCAGCCCAAGAACTCTCCCCTGATCTCTGGATGTTCCATAGACTCATGTCTGGTTTCCATGGTGACCGTTCTCATGAGTCTTTTAAATAATACAAAAATTTATCTCCTCTCATTACTTATTTTCAGAATCTTAGAATTAGAGTCTTTCCCCCATTCCTGAAACCCCAAGGAAAAGTGTCTTTAACTTAAATGCCTTTAGCTTAGATAATAAATTATCATCTCAATAAAAGGTAGGAAAGAGAAGTAAACAAGAGTTATTGAGCACTACGAGTTAAATTTTTAGATAGACAATAGATAGATAGATAGATAGATGAATTTAATTGCCTTGTGTTTATTTCTCTGATGAAATGCACATAAATTCAGATTTCTTTCTTCCACGGAAACATGGGATTTGTAACACCAATAAAGAACAAGTGAGAAAACAGAACTATATTGGAGGCATAAGCAGTGCTTCAGGGGATTAAGTTAATAACCTGTAACTGATTTTTTTAATTCAAAACATTTTGAATATGGCTCTCTTGCATCAAATAATATGCACAATACAATTTTAAAAATTCCCTAGAAATGCTGGCATTTTCTACTATAAACAGGCTCTACCTTAATTTAAGCTCTCAATTTTGCCAGACCCATAATTATTAGTTCAAAATTTTATGCAATTCTTTTTACTTGATCATTCTATGTATTTTATTATAAATAACCAATTTCCAGTTGGAAATAGATAAATAATGCACTGACTCAATAACAGAAAAGAACAACAACTAAAGACTCCTTATATAACCTTGATATCTCCATCTTATTCACATCACTTGACCTATTTTGTTCCAAAAGTTCTACCAATTTCTATAATCACAAACATCCACTTTACATAGTTATTAACTCTTTATTGTTTGGATTTATTGAACCTCTTATTTTGTTTCCAAAGCTCCACAAGTTTCTATAATCACAAATGTCCACATTATATAGTTCTTAACTATTTATTATTTAGATCATCCAATGTTATTTCTATAAAATTATGACCAATATGCTAATTTTCTTCTTACTATCATGCCATCATCCTGGTTAGGACTCACCTGTCACATTTTAGCAGGTTAGTAAGTCTTTACTAAATAAATATATGAGGTGACATTTGAAAAGTTGCCTTTCATTTACTTTGATAAGCCATGAATGCACAAAAAAGAAACTGAAATTAATACTCAAGACTTGTGGTTTAAAAGAAACCCAACAAATTTTATAATATAATGTTTTGTAATGTGTATACACACATATACATGGTTTTTATTTTTATATATAAATGTAGATATAAAGGTAGGCTACCAGACTACAGTATTTGATAGTAGGATTGATGTAATGTTATTTTTTTTTTTTAGTTTGCTAATGATTAAATCTTCTCCTTTATTATTAAATTATATTTAAAGAAAGAATGATAAAATCTTCAGGTTATATGACATCTTCAAAGTAGTTTTGCCATAAACAAACAAACAAACACAAAAATCCAAGTCAAATTTTGAATTTCAAATTACTGAACCATTTCTTAATATAAGTATGTCCAAAATATCTCATGGGTCATACTTATACTAAAAAATCTTTTTTGTTTTTCTGAAATTAAAATTTAACTGGGTGTGCTGTATTCTTATTTACTAAATCTGGCAACCCTATTTGTAAGTGATACACTTAAACTCTCCTATTTTCTAGGACTCTCACAGTCTGGTTAGAAATGTGGGAGAGAAAACAATGACAGTATGGTCTAATGCCAGGGCAGAGAAATGTACCAGCTGCTACAAGAGGGCACACTAAAGTACTTTGACAGCACCCAGGAGACACAAATTTAAGATCTTGTGATGAAATGTTGGAATGTTACAGTTACACACAGTTGCATATACAAAAAGTCAGATACATATAACTTGGAAATGAGAGTAGGATCACAGGGGAGGGCCATGGCAAAATCTTTTCAGGTATTTTGAAATAGTCCTCTCTCCTCTTTAAGATGCTTCCTTGGCCTATAGGTCATACAAAAGGGCCTCCATCCTGTGGCAATTACTTACTGCAGGTACCAAAGAGGCATCATCAAAAAGCAACACCCATAAAAATACAATATAGCTACTAATAATTTTTTAAACATTCACGAAAGCATCAGTTATGAAGCCTCTGGCAGTTTCTATGAAAATTTGGAAATAATTTGATGGAAGTTACTCTAATAATATCTGAGTGCTTGAGAACAGCAACCAGGGCTCACTCACCTCAGTATTTCTAACACAGCACAGTGCGTGGCACTGAGTTAGCAATCAAAACCTATTTTTAGAATAAATAAATGAATACCTTCTGACTCCTCTAGTTGTTCTGCTTATCCTCTCTGCTGTATCTATTTCTTGCTCTACTTCTTTTCTTTTGCTAACTGGGATTCTCTCCACCAAGAGGCAAACTCCCAGAGATTAGGAAAAATGATGAAGTTGTAGAGCTTGCCCCAAGGAGTAAATACAACAAGAATAACTGTCTACAATGATCACAGAAGGGTAACAAAGTTATATAGGGTTTGACCGGGCATAGGCATCAGCATCTGGAGTCTGATATGTGCACAGGGACACTGAAGTGGCTGATGACCCTTGAAGCAGGTACAGGGAGACATTCTAGTCCCAGGTGACCTGCTGGGTCTCTGAAGAGAAGCAAACATCATGTATGCCTCTACTAGAAGAGGAGAGGCTACAGTCAGGCAATTTTCATTATGAGACAGGTGTTCTGGGGCTCGTGAAAAGATTCAATAATAGCAAGAAACATTAGTGTGGATACTATATGACCAATGAGACATAAAGGTAGAGGAAAAAAATGTCATTCAGGAAATGATATCCATTTGACACTGGGACAGGTTTATTCCAAGATGAATTAAGATCCTAAAGAGGACCCTCCAAGGAATAAAATGATTAGGTACACAGACATTAAACAACTCAAAATAAAATCAATAAGTACAAAGAGCCCTATATAGTTCTCCATTTTGGATCCTGCTCTTCCTCTTTACATATTTATTAGGCTTTTAGTATATGTGTGTAACTGTGAAAATGAATCTAGGTTATATCCAAAGAATATCTTCAATTGTAGTTTTTGCAGATATCCCCAAAATTCCCTCCACAGAGGTTGTTCTAGTTAATATCTCAGTAGGGAAATGTTCTTTTTTTTTTTAAGTGTTCTCAAAAATTTAATGAAAAACCTGAGACTGTGTCTATAAACATAACTCTTTTTTGTATGTTTTATTATGTGGTGACAGTTGTCCCAATTTCTTTTTCCTTTGCTCCTCTCCACCCAGCAACCCCCCCCCACCCTCTATCCAGTAGTTCCCCACCCTTAGTCCCTGTCCATGGGTTGTGCATAAAGCTCTTCTCAACATCCCTCTGTCTATTCCCCACCCTTCTTATTTCCTTTCCCCTCCCTCCACATGCTCCCCTTACCTGTGATTCTGTCCCCACTCTAGTTGTCTGCTTAGTTTACCTTTGTTCCATTCCCTAGCTTCTGTTGTTGATAGTTGTGATACTGTTTTCATTTTAATGTTCACAGTTTTGCTATCCTTTTTGTTAAATAAGTCACTTTAACATTTCATATAACAATGGCTTGGTGATGATGAATTCCTTCAGCTTTACCTTGTCTGGGAAGCACTTTATCTGCCCTTCCATTCTGAATGATATTTTTTCTGGATAGAGTAATCTTGGTTGTAGGGCCTTGCTTTCCATCACTTTGAATATTTCCTGCCAGTCCCTTCTTGCCTACAAAGTTTCTTTTGAGAAATCAGCTGACAGTCTTATAGGTACTCCTTTGTAAGTAATTCTCCTCTTCTCTCTTGCTGCTTTTGAGATTCTCTCTTTATCCTTAACCTTTGGCATTTTGATTATGATGTGTCTTGATGTGGTCCTCCCTGGGTCTAGTTTGTTTGGGACTCTCTGTGCTTCCTGGACCTGTATGTCCATTTCCTTCCCAAAATTAAGGAAGTTTTCCTTCATTATTTTTTCACATAATTTTTGAATTTCTTGCTCTCCCTCTTCACCTTCTGGCAACCCTATGATTTGGATGTGGGCACATTTATAGCTATCCCAGAGGTTTCTACACCCCTCCTCATTTTTTAAAATTCTCATTTCCTCCTTCCGTACTGGTTGACTGTTTCTTCCTTATGTTCCAGTTTGTTGATTTGAACCCTGCTTTCTTTTCCTTCACCACTTGTTTCGTATGGATTTTCCTTCATTTCACCCAGGATAGCCTTCATTCTTTCCCCGCCCTGTTTAACCTTTGCTGTCAAGTCTATGAGCATCTTTATCACCAATGCCTTAAACTGTGCATCTGTTAAGCTCTCTATCTCCTCATCTGTTAGGAATGCTATCTGCTCATTGCTTAGTTGTGTCACTGGGACCTTTGTCTGTCTCTCTTCTGGGCAGTACTTCTCTGTCTCCTCATCAAAACAGGTTTCTGTGTTTGCCTCTATGATTTAGGTGGGGCTTTCACACCTCTTACATTATAGGGGGCATAGCCTCAGGTATTTGTTAGTGCTGGCAACCATTTCACTGTGTTTTGGCGCTGTATGTTGGGGAGGGGTCTGAGAGAGAACAGTGCCAGTTGCCACCGCTTTTCCAGGCACTTCTCCCCTTTCCCATACTAAGCAAGCTGCCTCCTTTTTGAGACTGGTAGCTTCTTCCTCCACCCCAGCCCCCACTGGCTTTGACAGAAGCAATGTGCCTCTATTATCCCCAGTGCTAGAACCATAAGCTACATGATCTGGTTTGGGGCTGGGATTGCTTCTCGGGTTTAAACTGTAAGGCTGTGTTTTTCACTAGGGCTACTGACAGCCGCGCCTGCCCACCATGTTCCTACAGCACTCCACCTCTAGCCGTGCTGCCACCAAGCACCGCCCCCACAGTCACTGCCCTGCTCCTCTTTCTCTCCATCCCCCTTCCACTCCTCCTACCTTTCTGGCTGATTATTTCTTCCTTATTTTATTTTTTGCTGAATTTCCCCATAGTTTTTATTTTTTTGGATTTTCTGGGTTGTTTTAGTTTTGAAGTGGTTTTAAATTTCTTCTTAGTTGTGAGGAGATGCAGCGTGTGTATTTATGCCTCCATCTTGGCCAGAAGTCAGTAGGGGAATGTTCTTAATTTTATCGCCTTTTTTTCCTAATGAGTGCATATCCATTCTTCAAGATAAGTTTGCTTCCTTACACATTTACCAACACAGTATGTCATCACATGTTTGATCTAGTGTGTATATTTTTTAAATGGTATAACATATAACACATGTATAAGCCATCTGGGGAATAAGGGTGTTACATAATCTCTCAAGGATCCCTTTGTTTCACAGAACCTTTGAGTAATGGGAAAACTAGACTAGAGAAGAGATCAACATTTCCAGTTCTTTGTCTAGCTTTAAAAATGAATTATAACATTTTCTGCATAGTTTCCCAGAAATAGTTTTTTAAATAATCCAAAAGTAACCATGGGAGATAAGGGTAGGCACCACAGTTGGCAAAGAATATGCAGTGGTGTCTTCCTAGGTTCACATTTTAAATTTTAGGAGGTGATGCTTTATAGTGTTTTCCACAAACATCCTCAAGTTAGGCTAGTTAAAATATGAAATAGACCTTAAATGGCTTAAGCTATAATATAAAAAGGTCCATAAATTTAACCAAACAATTATATAATACAAAACTATATACATGACTCCATGCTTTAGTGTGTTTGTGGGTTAGAGAAAGATTGGGTTGGCATAGAGTGAAAAAGAAAAAAGAAAAAAAAATTAAAGAAAAGAAAAAAGTTCTTATCCTTTGGAAACTCCACATCTAGGTCCGAGAAAAAAATTTCCTGTCTCAGACCTGATTTCTGCAGCATTAAGAAATTATAATTGAGAATAGTAACAAAAGAGAGAAGAAAAACCTCCCAAGCTTACAGAGAAAAATATTATTTGCATTGTACTATGTAGGAACATTACAGTGTTAGCGTCATATATTGCTAGCATAATTTCTACCTTATGATATTTTAACTAAATTTTCCCATTAATATTGTCATTGCTCTGAAAAAGACTCAAAATTCACAGACAAGTTAGTTATTGTTTGCATAACTAATCCTAGCTCCTATAACAGATAAATCCTTAAACCTCAAAAACATGTACTGGTTGCTCATGTTAGTCAGAAGGGTTAGCAGGGCAGTTGGGAGCTGAGTTGCAGGAAATGGTGTCTTTTTGCTACATATTAATTTAGGATCTAGGTAACTTCTATTTTGTGGCACTGTTATTTTTGATACACAGCGTCAAAATGTCTGTGGAGTAGGAAAGGGAGATAAGGGTTTTCCAAGAGTGGTGTGTATCACTTCTACCCACATTCTGTCAGCCAGAATTAAGTCAAATAGCTCACCTTAATTACAGGGGATGTTGGAAAACTTGATCTTTCTGTATACCCATGAGGAAAATGAAATGAGTTGCTGGACACGTGGCAGAGAAGCTTCATTATTAAATCCAAACACACAAAAAAAAGGGATATGAGAGTCAATAACAACAAAATATATGTGGCACACAGACACAGACAACAGTGTGGTGACAGCCAGAGAGAAAGGGTGTAGGGGGAGGTGGAAGAGGGAAAGTGGAGTGGAAAGAGATTTGACTTCAGGTGGTGAGCACACGATGCAGCCTGCGGGTGTTGTGTTATAGGGTGTACATTTGAAACCTGTGTAGTTTTATTAACCAGTGTCATCCCAATAAATTCAGTAAAAATAAATAATTTTAAAAAACAAAGCTAAAATAAAAAACAAAGTACCTTAATGTCTCCCTTATGTCTATTTTTAATGTAGTTGTTGGGTTTTTTTTTAATGTTGTTGACCCAATTTTGAGGCTCTGCTATAGGTCAGTCAGTTCTCCTTGAGCAGCCAGTTAAGCACACTAACCAGCTCCTGTATCAAACTCTCACACTCCAGCCTACTATACTCCAGGCCTAATTGCTCCAAGACCAGATGCCAGACAGCCAGGGACAGCCACTACGCAAAGCCTGCTGATATTATTCAAAGTCAAAGAGGTGCTCATCCGTGAGATGCTCTTCGTCGACGACGCAGCTTTGACATCATACTCCGAAGAGGGACTCCAGCAGCTAGTCACTTGCCTTTCCCACGCATGCAAGGAGTTCGGACTAGCCATCAGCCTGACGAAGACGAATGTTATGCCTCAAGGCACGGGGACTCCCCCTTGCATCACCATCGACGGATACACCCTGGAGGTTGTCAATGACTTCACTTACCTCGGGTCCACCATCTCGAGCTCTCTGTCAGTCGACTTGGAGGTCAACCGGAGAATCGCCAGGGCAGTCACAGTTATGGCCAGACTAAACCGGCGAGCGTGGAACAATTCCAGCCTCACTGAGAAAACCAGACTGCGCATCTACCAAGCCTGCATACTCAGCACTCTCCTCTATGGCAGCGAGACGTGGACCACCTACGCAAGGCACGGAAGGAAACTCAACAGCTTCCACATGAGGTGCCTGCGACGCGTCCTGCATGTCGCCTGGCAGGATAAGGTCCCCAACACCGAGGTGCTGAAGTGAGCCAATATGAGCAGTTTGCATGCAGTTCTTAGCGAGAGACGCCTCAGGTGGCTCGGCCATGTCAAAAGAATGGATGCAGGCCGTATCCCCAAAGACCTCCTCTACGGCGAGCTAGCAGAAGGCAAGAGGATGACAGGGCGCCCAAAACTGCGGTTCAAAGACATCTGCAAAAAGGACATGACACAATGCTCCATCAATCTCAACACATGGGAAGTTCAAGCAGACGACCGCCTAGCCTGGAGGCTCGCGGTCAGGCAAGGCACGTCACGCGCGGAGGCTGCGCGCAACGAGGAGGCGGTCCAGAAAAGATCGAGGCGGAAGCAGCGTCAACAGCAGCAACAACGGCCATCTGCCTTCACCTGTAACAAGTGTGGCAGGGATTGTCACTCCCGAGTCGGACTGCACAGCCATTCTCGGCGGTGCAGATAGACTCTCAAGAAGCTACGCCATCGTCTCTCGAGACGGACGGCTGCTGACGACGACGACGACGATTATTCAAAGTAACTAAAAGTAAGCATGCTCACACATAGAAACCAGAAGAAAGGCCCTGGCCCACTGTTTCTGCCACCCTTCTGCCTCGGGATCAGTCCTGGTGCTTCCCTGTGTGGCCAGTGAGGGACCCTGCATCTCCCCAGGGAACTGTGGGTGCCAACACTATAAAATTCTTTTTGGTTTCTCTCTCTTGATCTGTGTCTGGCCTCACCAAACCTCACCCAAGCTAAAATGGTTAAAACACTATTAAAAAGGTATAAATACAGGATCCATTTTCTGCAAAAACATATTTGGTTTGATTCACATCCTAATAAACTGAAACCTCTCAGAGCATCTTATTTGTCAACATGGCACTAATAGTCTGCGTCCAAACTGGCAAAGGAAGCTGAGACATTTATTTTTATTACCTAAGGGGGAGAGCTGGAAAAGCTTAACCACTTAAATTCCTTTTTCCAAGCCAGTCCTTAAATAAAAACATATGAAATGTCATCAGTCTGTAAGAGGATTGTATTCAATCTGGAAATGATAAAGAAAAATAGGTTTTTAACAAACAAAAATATTTATGCTTTGTTAGTTCTAAAATATATCAAGAAGATTTACCTAAAATTTGTTCTGTTATTTTTTTAAATATGCAAGTCTATCAAGACAAGAAGTCTAATGCAAACTAAATAAAATAATAATTTTGTAGTCTATAAAACTGGATGGAGGTTGGGTGCCAGTTCACTTAATGACTAGCTTTCATGTCTTGTTTCAGTGCATCTTTTTCTGAGGTTTATTTCTGAAGAGGAGGAAGAAAGAAAGGGAACAAAATATAGTTCTTTCCTAGAGTTCTCCATGAACCTATTCTGTAGCAGTTGTGATTTTGAGGCAACTGTATAAACCCAGGAAGGTTTCAGGTTTGAAATAATAACACCATGAATTACTATGAAATGTATTTACCAAACTGTGTTACTAATCTAGAACTAAAGATCTCTTGTGGGTAAGCATAACCAAAATGATTTATAATTTTGGCTTGAGTCCTACTCATAGTCTACAGTAGCAGATATTATAAATCCCTTACTCTATGAGATAAGCTATACCTTTATTTTCCCAGCTCCTTTAGCTACTTTTGTTTTTCTGGAAATGCCATACCAACCTCCATAGGGAGAAGGACAAAGGAGAGGACCTCTACATGTGTGGTCGAACAAGCAACTGATCTGAGTTTGAATTCTATTTCTAGACTTAAATAGCTCTTGCAAGCTTGATCTGATCACTTAAAATCTCTGAGCATATGTTTCATATTTTAAAAATATCAATAATGATATCTTTATTTTAGGATGTCAGAACTGAGAGTTATTGCATATAAAACACTGCATATAATGCCTTCTAGACAAGAGGTGCCAAATAGTTGAAAGAATCGTGTAAAATTCACTGAAATTGTTCATATCTATATCCTAATGTCAATTTTGGCTGACAAAGGAAAGACTGCTCTGTCTCAGTCTATTAATGCCTTATCTTCACTGATGTCATAGCCTACAGACACCATCTCAGACACACTGCACATTATGCTGTCTGATACATTTAACACTTGAATGCTTGCCTATGTTTTTGACACATAAATAATTGTTTCTAGTTTAACAAAATAAAATATAATAATGTTGCCATTTATTGAGCATATACTAAGTGCCAAGCATCATACTAAGCATTTTTGCTTTAATCTGCATAACAATCCTATGGTTAGGTATTTATTAGTAAATTCTTCCCTCTCTCCCTTCCTATCTCTTTTCTTCCTTTCTCCTTCCCTCCCTCCATCCCTCTCTTCCTTCTTTTCTTTCTTCCCTTTTTTTCCCCACGGTCCTTATACTCCACTGCCTCTTTATCTTCCATGTAGACTTCACACAGAAAAAAACACCTGACCTCCTTGTGGACATGTAAAATTTGGTCAAGAGTCTAGTTGCCTAACTTAACAATCTATGCATGCTAAAGTAGTTGGTTAATAGATTGTCACTTTAAAAAAGTGAACAAATTAAAAAAGTATATAGTAAATTTTACCATTTAGTACACCTTCAAAGGGAAGCTACACATGTTCTATAAAATGGTTGCCTAGGAAACAAATAATTTCATCTTATTTTTGGCATAGAACTGTAGGTGTATAAAAGCTCTGAATTAGTCTCCACACAGCATGAACACTGATATTTATGAAGCCAACAAGACAGAAGAGGCGTTTCTACCTTTTGGTCTCCAGAGAGGATATGTGGTCTAAATTTTATCCAAGAATCCTTTGAGAGATCAACTGGACAAGGATATCCTTTCAAGTTACCGGGAGAACGTAAGAAGGATTTAAATAGAGATTTCTCCAAAAAAAGATATATTAATGACCAATAAATAGATAAAAATGCTCAATGTCACTAATTATCATAGAAATGGAAAGCAAGACCATAATGATATATCACCTAATACCAATTAGGATAGCCACTATAACACACATACACACACAGACCGAAAAACAAGTATTGGTGAGGATGTGGAGAAATTGGAACCCTTGTGCACAGCCAGTGAGAATGTAAAATGGTACAGCTGCTATGGAAAACAGTATAGAGGTTTCTCAAAAAATTAAAAGTAGAACTGCCATATGATACAGCAATTTCACTTCTGGATATTTATCCAAAAGAATAAAAAACAGAATCTTGAAGAGATATTTGCACATGCCATGTTCATTGTAGCATTACTCACAATAACCAAGAGGCGGAGCAACCTACACATTCATCATCAAATGGCTAGATAAAGAAAATGCGGTACATACACACACTGGAATATTATTCAGCCTTAAAAAAAAATCCTGTCATATATTACAACATGGATAAATCTTGAAGATATTATGTTGTATGAAATAAGCCTATCACAAAAAGACAAACACTATATGATTCCACTTATATGAGGTATCTAAAGTAGTCAAACTCTCAGAAACAGAAAATAAAATGGTGATTACCGGAAGAGGAGAAGAAGAAAGTTCAGTTTCATAGGTTTTTAGTTTTGCAAAATGAAAAATTCTAAAGATCTATTGCATAACAATATGCATATAATTAAAACTACCGAACTGTATACCTAAAAGTGGTTAAGATGGTAAATTTTATGTTAGATATTTTTCACAATAAAAAAATTATAGAATTGTCAATGACTCAGATCTTTTGCCTTTTCATATATATTATTGTTTCTTTAATAAATGTAGTATCTTTTTCATTCTTAATATTGGTAGTGTTTATTTTTTCAGGCTGGCTAGTGATATGTCAATTTTAATGATCTTTTCAAAAAGTGAGCTTTGGGTTTTTTTTCAATTCCTCTATTATTTTTCATATTTCTATTTCACAGATACCTACTCCATTGATTTCTTCTTCACTTATTTCCTTCTCTCTGTTTTGATTGGACTTGATCTTTTAATACTTTAAGTTAACTATTAAAGTTAAGGCTTTCTCTTTTCTGTTGACTTTAGTGCTATAACTGTGTCCAACAAATTTTACTATACTGTACTTTCATTTAGACTTATTTCAAAATGTTTTCTAATTTCCTTTGAGCTTTTTACTTTATCCATGTGATATTTACAAGTGTGTTTTTTAATTTCCAAATACTTGAAAATTTACCCTGCTTTTTTTCCAGTTTAATTCCATTGTGGCTTATGTACATACTTTATATGATTTCTATCCTTTAAAATTTATTGAGACTTCCTTAGGTCCAAAATATGATCTATCTTGATGTGTTCTATACACACTTGGAAAAAAATGTGTTTATGTTTTACTAGTTATAGTGTTCTATAAAAACAAGTTGATTGATAGTTTAATACAGGATTTCTTACAAATTTTTGTCAACTTATTTTATTAATTATTTTAAGAGGATTCAGAAGTCTACAACCACAATTGTGAATTTTCTATGTCTCCACTTGGCTTTACTAGTTTTTGCTTTTTGAATCTCTGTTATGTGCCTACCCATTTTGAATCATTATGTATTTTTGTTGATTTTCATATCCATTTTCATCACTTATTTTTAAGTCAATTAGTTTTTAATTTGGCTAATATTTTCCTCATGTATCAGAGCAAAGTGAATCCAGCAATATATTTAAAAAGTATAATATATCATGATAAATAGCTTTTATCTTATAAATGCAGTTATGTTAGCTTTGGGAAAAAATTTCATGCACTATATGAACAAAATCCAAATAAAAGGAAAACTTTATAATCATTTCAATAGCTGTATAAACATATTTGACAAAAATTTGACATTTATTTATAATAAAAACTCTCAGCACAGTAGGAATAAAATCCTGATAAAAAGCAGTAGTGTAAAAACTTTCACTTAAGAGTGAGGGATTAAATGCTTTCTCTCTTAAAAATCACAAAGAAGTAATAAATATATTTTCTTACTAAATCTCTTTAATATTGTACTGGAAGTAAATTCCAAATAAAGCAGTATGACAAAATAAATACAAATAATGCACATAAATTGGAATGGAAGAAATTAATCTTTATTTATAGGTGGAATTTAAGTCTACATTAAAAATCCCCAAAATGTATATCCCAAAAGCTATTACAACTAATAAGTGATTTTAACTAGATCACAGGCCAAAATTCAATATACAAAATTTACTTACATTTCTATATACTAGCCAGGGGATATTAAAGTGAGGCAAAAGTGTTAGCTGAGGTACAAAATTTAAGAAGGTACTCATTATAGAGTTGTGAGACTAGCAATAAACAACTTTAAATTCAAATAAGGTCTGAACTACATAGTGATGATATACTATGTGAAAGGTTGTATGCTGTAAATCATGAGACATTGCTAAGAGAAATGAATAAAAATTTAAGTTGATGAACAGATTGGGTTCAATTATCAGAAGATCCAAAATTCTCCTCAAATTGATCTATAGAGTAAATTCAAGCTACAAAAATCTCTCAGCAAGCTTATTTTTAGCAGAAATTTATAAACATGGTCTAAAACTTATTTGGAAAAGTAAAAAAAAAAAGGTATAATAAAAGAAAAATATTGAAGGACTCCACTCACTCTCTGATTTTAATGTTTACAGTAAAGCTACAGTAATCAAAAGACTACATAAAGAATGATTCCATTTATATAAATTCTATAAAAGGCAAAACTATAAGGACAGAAGCTAGTGACAGATGAAAGGGAATAATTGCAAAATGTCACCAGGAAATATATTTGGAATGATGATAAGGTTCTATATCTTGATTGTGGCAGGGTTTACACAACTACCTACAGTTGGCCGAATTATGTATGTATGATACTACAGGAGGGTCACTGTGAATGCTAGATCAACTCAAGGGCGATAGAAGGACCATAGACAGGACTTCTTTCCTTTGAGTCACAGTTCGCTTCTTTCTTATCAGTGCGACCTCAGGGACTTATACAGTGTGCTGTTCTCATTTTTTTTCTCACCTGTAAAGGAACAGTGATAATGTTTACCTCTGTGTAAAGCTCTCTTGGCTCAGTGCCTGGTACACACGCAGAATAGATTTTTTAAAAATAATTTCCCATCCCTTTATTCCAGTATTTCTCAGACTATGACTTTTGGGCTTCTGGCATCAGAACCATCTGCCGTATATTAAAATTTAACCTATGATTACAGAAACCTAAGATTGCAGAAAGTACCTTTTAACAAGTGCTGAAATTGAGCAGAACTGATACTTTGCCACCCTTGGGCTCCACGTGTTCTCAGCCTCTTCAAACCTTCTTTTCCACAGGCAAAATCCCCATCCTCAGGATCTTCCCTCTTCTCAAAGTATGACTTTAATCTTCAATAATGAAGGATACTTTCCTCACGTGTCATCAGAGGACTTCCTGTATCAGAATATCTTTGTGGTGCTTGTTAAAAATCCAGATTTTGAACCACAATTCATAACTCCTTAATTATAATTTCTGGGGGTAGGGATTCAGGAATCTGCATTTAAACAAGCTTCCCAGGTAATTCTTATAAGCTGTAGCATTTGAGAACTATGTATAGTCAAACCCATCAATTGCATTTACCAAATGTGTGACTAATATTGAGTCCAGTTTTGGTCATCTAATTTGTATCTATTGTCATGTCCCTGGTTCTCAATTTGTAGCATCAGAAATGGGAGACTTCATTGTATTTGCACTGGGAAAATTCTGGCCCAAATCTACAGCTTAGTGACCACAGTCTGATTTGTGCTGATATTTCTTTATTTTGAAAGCGTTTATTTTATTTAATTATTTTAATTTTATTGTTGTTCTGCTACAGTTGTCCCAACTTTTCTCCTGTTGCTCTTCCCTGCACCATCCACCCCCACTCCTACAATCCTCACCCTGTTGTCCATGTCTATGGGTATCTTTACATAATTCTTGACTAGACACTTCCCCTTCTTCCCTCCTTTCTCCCTCTCTCCCCTCCCCTCTGGTCATTGTCATTCTGTTCCTTGTTTCCATGCCTCTGGTTCTATTTTGCTCATTTGTTTGTTTTGTTCATTAGGTTCCTCCTATATGTGAGATCATATGGTATTTATCTTTTGTCACCTGGCTTATTTAACTTAGCATAATACTCTCCAGTTTCATCCATGCTGTCTCGAAAGGTAGGAGTTTCTTCTTTCTTTTTGCTACATAGCATTCCATTGTGTAAATGTTAACATTTTTTTGATCCAGTACTTGGCTATTGTAAATAATGCTGCTATGAACATAGGGGTGCACAGGTTCTTTTTAATTGGTGTTTCAGAATTCTTAGGGTATAATCCCAGCAGTGGAATCACTGGATCAAAAGTCAGTTTCATTTTTGTTTTTTTGTGGAAATTCCCTGCTGTTTTCTACAGTGGCTGCACCAGTCTGCATTCCACCAACAGTACACTGGGGTTCCCTATTATCCACTTCCTTGCCAGCACTATTTGGCTGCTGATTTGTTAATGATGCCATTCTAACCTGTATGAGGTGGTATCTCATTGTGGTTTTAATTTGTATCTCTCTGATGGCTAGATGATGATGAGCATCCTTTCATATGTCTGTGGGCCTCTGTATGCCTTCCTTGGAGAAGTGTCTGTTCAGGTTTTTGCCCATTTTTAAATTGGGTTGTTTGTCTCCTGGGTGTTGAGTCATATGAGTTCTTTATATATTTTGGAGATCAAATACTTGTCCAAGATATCATTGGTAAACATGTTTTACCATGCATTTGGTTTCCTCTTATTTTGATGATGTTTTCGTTAGCCATGAAGAAGCCTTTTAGTTTGATGTAGTCCCATTTGTTTATTTTTTGTTTTATCTCCCTTCCTCTAGGAGATATATCTGTGAAAATATTGCTGCATGGTATATTTGAAATTTTACTGCCTTTGTTTTCCTCTAGGAAGTTTATGGTGTCATGGCTTACATTTATTTGTCTTTTATCCATCTTGAGTTTATTTTGGTGTATGGTGGAAGTTGGTGCTCTAGTTTAATTTTAATTTTTTTTTTTTTTGCATGTACCTGTCCAGATCTCCCAACACCATTTATTGAAGAGGCTATTTTTACTCCAGCTTATGCTCCTTACCTTCTTTGTCAAATATTAACTGCCCATAGAGACCTGGGTTTATTCCTGGGCTCTCTATTCTCTTCCATTGATCTATGTGTCTGTTCTTATGCCAGTACTAGACTCTTTTGATTACAATGGTCTTGTAATACAGTTTGATATCAGATATTGTGATCTCTCCTACTTTGTTATTGTTTCTCAAGATTGCTGAGGTTATTTGGGGTCATTTTTCATTTCATATAAATATTTGAAATATTTGTTCTAATTCTGTGAATTAGAGCTTTTTGTGTGCTGGGAGTTTTTTTGATTACTGCTTCATTTCACTAGTTGTTATCAGTCTATTCAGGCTTTATGATTCTTCTTGATTTAGTATTGGAAGATTATATGCTTCCAGAAATTTGTCCATTTTATCAAGGTTGGTAAATTTCTTGGCATATAGTTGTTCATAGTAATTTCTTACAATCTTTTGTATTTCTGTGGTATTGGTTGCAATTTCTCCTCTCTTGTTTCTGATTTTATTTATTTGGATCCTCCTTTTTTTTCTTCTTGATGAGTCTCATTAAAGGCTTGTCAATTTTGTTCATCTTTTCAAAGAACTAGCTTCTGGATTTATTGATCCTTTGAATTGTCCTTTCAGTCTCTGTTTCATTTAATTCTGCTCTGATCTTGATTATTTCCTTCCTTCTACTAGCTAGGCTTTGTTTATTGTTCCTTTTGTTCTTGTAGATATAGGGTTAGGTTATTTATTTGAGATTTTTCTATGTTTTTTAGGTAGGCCTGTATTGCTATGAACTTTCCTCTCAGGACTGCTTTTGCTGTGTCCCATAGATTTTGGGCTATTGTGTGTTTATTATCTTTTGTTGCCAGGAACTTTTTGATTTCTTCCTTGATCTAATTGTTAACTCATCCCATATTTAATAGCATGCTATGCAGTCTTCATGAATTTGAGTGTTTTTGAGTTTTTTCCTTGTGGTTGGTTTCTAGTTGGTTTTTGTTTGTTTGTTTTGTTTTAAGTATATTTTATTGATTATGCTGTTACAGTAGTTTCAACTTTTTTCCCTTAGCTCCCCTCTGCCCAGTACCCCACTTCCCTCCAGCGATCTCACTCCACCTAGTTCATGTCCATGGGTTGTGAAAAGAAGTTCTTTGGCTTCACCCTTTCCTATATTATTGTTAACTTCCCTCTGTCTATTTTGTACCAACAGATAATGCTTCTTAATCTCTGCACCATTTCCCCATTTCTCCCCCTTTCCCCTCCCAGCTGATAACCCTCCAAAAGATCCCTATACTTATGATTCTGTTCCTATGCTGGTTTGCTTAGTTGGATTTTTATTTTTTAGATCCAGTTGTTGATAGTTGTGAGTTTGTTGTCATTTTAGTGTTCATAGGTTTGATCTTCTTTTTCTTAAGTAAGTCCCTTTGACATTTCATATAATAATGGCTTGGCGATGATGAACTCCTTTAGCTCTGCCTTGTCTGGGAAGCACTTCATCTGCCCTTGCATTCCAAATGATAGCTTTGCTGGATAGAGTAATCTTGGTTGTAGGTTGCTTTTCATCACATTGAATACCGCTTGCCAGTCCCTTCCTGCCTGCAAAGTGTCCCCTGAGAAATCAGCTGATAGTCTTATAGACAACCTCCTGTAGGCAACTCCCTGACTCTCTCTTGCTGCCCTCAGGATTGTCTTTATCTTTCACCTTTGACATCTCAGTCATGATGCATCCTGGTGTGGTACCTTCTGGGTCCAGCCCACCTGGGACCCTCCGTGCTTCCCGGACCTGTATGTCCATCTCCTCCGCAAAATTTGGAAAGTTTTCTTCAATTTTTTCAATTCTTGCTTTCTCATTCTGCACTAGTTGACTGTCTTTTGCTTCCTTATTTTCCAATTCATTGATTTGAACCCCAGTTTACTTCCCTTCACCATTGGTTTTGTGTGGATTTTCCTTCATTTCACTTAGCATAGCCCTTCACTTCTTCTCTTATGCTTTTGTTGTACTCAAGCATATCTGTCAAGCCTGTGAACATCTTTATCACCAGTGTTTTGAATTCTACATTTGTTAGGTTGTTTATCTCCTCGTCGCTTAGTTCTCCCACTGGAACCTTGATCCATTTCCCCTTTTGGGTCATACTTCTCTGGAGCCTCATTCTGACAGGCTCCTGTGTTTGTTTGCTTCTGCCTCCCAGGTAGCTGTCACTCCTGTTATATTGTAAGGGAAGGAACCTTAAGGATTCATCAGTACAGGGCGACCTGTTTCACCACGTTGTGGCACTGTATGTGGGGGACGTGTCTGAGAGGGAACAATGACACCTGCCCAGCACTTGCTCCTTTTCCAGGCACCTCTTCTACATCTGCACCAGACTGGCACCCCTCTAGCTGCTGCCCTGGCCATCGTTCCCAGAGTGGGTTCATCTGCAGACGTTCTAGGACCATGGAGGCCCTTTAAATAAATGGAGTCTGCTGATACCGGCAGTTTCTGCCTCCATCCTAACCCCCACTGCACAGTCAGAAGTAATGAGGCTTGATTTTCCCCAGTTCTGGGTCCGTGAGCTGCCAGGTCCAGTGAGGAGCTTGGAACGCTCCCCAGATGTCACTCCTGACTTTTTAAAACACGTGACTGTGCTTTCTACCGGCCTGCCACTGCTGCTGCTGATGTCACCACCACACCGCGTCCTCTCTGCCCAGCTCTGCCCCTCCTACCTGTCTGGATGAGTGTTTCTTCTTTATATCTTTGCTAGACTTCCATGCAGTTTGATTTCCTGGAACTTCTGGTTGTTTCTAGTTTTGTGGTAGTTGTATTTCTTTTTAGTTGTGGAGGGAGATGCAGTGTGTCTGCTATGCTTCCATCTTGGCTGGAAGTCCTGGTCTCTAGTTTTAAGTCACTGTGATCTGAGCACATGCCTGATATGATTTCAATTTTCTTGAATTTTTTGAGGCTTGGTTTGTGTCCTACTATGTGGTCCTTCTTTGAAAATGTTCCATGTGCATTTGAAAAGAATGTATATTTTGCTTCTTTGGGTGAAAGGTTCTGTATATATCAATTAAGTACATTTTACCTAGAGTATTGTTCAATGCCACAATATCCTGTTGATTCTTTGCTTGGAAGGTCTATCCATTGTTAACAGCATGGTGCTAACGTCCCCTGCTATGAGTGTGTTGCTGTTGATATCTATCTTGCAGCTTTCCAAGATTTTCCTTATATATTTGGATGCTCCAATGTTGGGTGCACATAAATTTATAAGGGTCATATATTCTTGATGTATTACTCCCTTTAGTATTATGAAGTGTCCTTCTTTGTCTCTCTTATTTCTTCTTCTTTTTATGGCCCATGTTTTGAAATCTAGTTTGTCTGATATAAGTATTCCTACCCCAGCTTTTTTAAAGTCAGTTGGCTTGGGAAAAAATTCCCATCCCTTCTCTTTCAATCTGTGTAGATATTTTGTTCTTTGTGGGTCTCTTGTAGACAGCATATATAAGGGTCATATTTCCTTATCCATTCAGCTACCCCATGTCTTTTGATTGGAGCATTTAATCCACTTATATTGAGAGTTATGATTGATAGATACTTATTCATTGCCATTGTTTTCCCTTTGTACCTGTGTTTCCCTCACTATTTCTTTTTCTTCATCTTCTTAAAGCAGCCTCTTTAGCACCTCTTGCAATGCTGGTTTGATGGAAGTATATTCTTTTAGATTTTCTTTTTCTTTTTTTCTTTTTGCCTGGGAAACTCTTTATTTCACCTTCCATTTTGAAAGAGAGCCTTGCTTGGTAGAGTAGTATTGGTTGCAGGCCTTTGTTTTTTATTACTTGCAATATTTCTTGCCATTCCCTCCTGGCTTGTAGTGTTTCTGTCGTGAAATCAGCTGATAGTCTTATCAGAACTCCCTTGTATGTTACTAGTTGCTTCTCCCTTGCTGCCTTTAAGATTCTCTCTTTGTCTTTAAATTTTTCTATTTTAATTATGATGTGTCTTGGAGTGGGTCTCTTTGAGTTCATCTTTGTTGGGACCCTCTGTGCTTCCTGGACTTGCGTGATTTTTTCTTTCATCAAGTTAGAGAAGTTTTCTGTCATTACTTTTTCAAACAGGTTTTCTATCCCTTGCTCCTTACTTTTCCTTCTGATATCCCTATTATATGAATATTATTATGTTTCTTGTTGTCCTGCAGTTCCCTTAACCCCCCTTGTTCTTTTTGAATCTTTTTTCATTTTGTTGCTCTGTCTGGGAATTTTTTTCTACGTTGTCCTCCAGCTCAATGATTCAATCCTCTGCTTCATTTAGCATGATTTAATTACTTCTACTGTGCTCTTCATTTATTATATTGTAGTCTTCATTTCCTTCTGCCTCTTATTGATATTTTATATACCCCTTTTCATGCTGATATAGTTCTCAGTAAGTTCGTTGTAGCTTTCCTGGAGTTCTTTGTAGTTCTCACTAAGCTCCTTGAGCTTCCTTATAACCATTATTTTAAACTCCATGTCTGATAGTTTGCTTGCCTCGATTTCATTTATCACTCTTCCTGTAATTTCCTCCTTTCCTTCTATTGGGGGTTCTTTCTTTGCCTCCCTATTTTAGGTGACTCTTCTTGTCTGTTTCTGTTTCTTAGATTGATTATCTTTGACCCCTGTCTTTGTGGTGTGACCTTCTGTGGTAGGAGACCTGTGGTACTCAGTGGTACAGTCTCTTTTATCTCCTGAGCTTGATGCTCTTGGGATGCCCTTTATGCTGTTTATGTGGGATCTCTGGTTGTAATTGCATTTTGGTTATTTTGGAGTCATTCTTTGGTGGGTCCTTCCCTCCATCTGGCTGACTGGGAGTCACTCCGCCTACCACATCTTGTATGTTGGTGTACAGGTACTGTCCGAACAAAATCAAACAGCCCAGGAAACAATCCCATAGCCATGAAAATAACTCCTTCCACAACCCATTATCAACAATAAATGAACCAATATTGATAAAGATGTAAAGAGATTAAGACTATTATAAGAAATAAAAAATGAATATGAGATGACTAACTTAAAGGAAAATAATTTCGAGGAGCTAGAGGAAGAAGAAATAATAAGAGTTTGGAATAGAAGAAGAAAAAGAGAGAAACAAAATGAAATTTACATCATAAATGAAAAAGAGAGGGAAAAAGGTGGAATGGAGTAAGAGAAGGGAAGTGTATAGTATTAGGTTTAAAAAAAACTTAAAAATAATATAGTTAAAGAAAATGAAAGGAAACAGTCTTGGGAAAAAGATCCATCACAGCAATATAAACAACAAATGAGCAAAAATTGGTATAGGTGGGGTGGGAATAAGAGGGAAGGAAGGAAGGAAGAAAGAAAGAAAGAAAGAAAGAAAGAAAGAAAGAAAGAAAGGAAGAAAGAAAGAAAAAAGCTTAAGAGATGTCTAGAGGAAAGAGAGGCGATTTTGAGAGGCCAGAGGGAGAAGGAATACCAGGAGAAAGGAATGAAAACCAGACTAAAATAGGGAAAAAAATTAAAAAGGAAGGGAAAGATGAAGGCACACTGGAGTATGAGAGGGGAGTGGTAAAATTTTAGATTGAAATACAAAAATAGTGAAGACCTAGAAATAAAATTGAGGAAATAAAATCACCACCACCATATCCAGAACCAACAAGCAAAAGTTGATAAAGGTGGAGAGAGACTAAGAGTATTTAAGAATGGGAAAAGAAATGTGAGGTGATTAATGACAAGAAAAATGGTTTTGAGAGGCTTGAGGGGGGAGAAATAGTAAGAGTGCAGAATAGGAACCAGTAGTAGCAAGAAAGAAAATAAAATTTAAAAAAATAAATAAGAAGAGGAGGGAAGGAGGTTAAATGGAGTAAGTGAAAGGAGGAGCAAAATATGAGATTTGAAATAAACTATAATAAAATCCTAGTGACATAATAGGTACAAACTTGAAGGAAAAAAAATGAATGTTAAAATGCTATGCAGGAGAGAAGATAATACAAATCATGAAGAAGACTGCAGTGGAATTTGTCTCAGTAGAAATCAGTGTTTTACCACTGTTTTATCTTTCTTGACCTGCCTCTGGTGATGTCAAATGGTGTCCCAATCTGGCCCAGGGCAACCTGCTTGAGGCTGCAAGCAATCCACAGTCTGTGGCTGTCTCCTTTAGATTTCACTAGACCCCACTCTTCTGCCTTGCCAGGTTTCCATCAGCCCTGGGCCCAGGAGTGGTTCCTTTAATGGCCTAAGAGGACTGCCAGTGCCTTTTCCACCTGCCTCCTGAAGGGATTTCTGGTGTGATTAGGAGGGTGAGAACCCTGGGTCATGCCCAGAGGGGCACTATTCAGTCTTCAGGGGAGATGGTGGGAGTGTTTCCCTCACCACACATCATGGCCTATCCCAGATTCTTTCCAATAATGCATGTTTTTTTGGTGAATTTGCTGACTGTTTACTCTGAGGGGCAAATCTGTGTAACAGGGACAGCTTTTTCCTGCTTGGCACAGGCAGCAGCTCTGTCTAGATGCTAAGGCTGGGTGGTGCCCAGAATCCTCCTTGTTGCACCTCTTTCTGTTCTCTCTGCTTACTGCATTTAGTGAATCAGGACACAAGGAACAGTGTAGCTTGTAGTGTCTGGTTAAGGACCCTTACAGAACCTTTTCTTCTTTCCCCTGTGGAAATGTATCCAGCAGGATGCTCCTAAACCTGGCCTTACTGATGAGCAGAGCCTGTAACACTACAGGTGTGAGTTGAGTTCACCTTTCTGTGACGGGATCTGGCTGGCTACAGCAGATCTCAGGTGTTCATCTCCTGGCCTTCCAGACCCCAGCTTGCCACTCCCTTGCAGGAAAATTGACCCAAGTTCTCCATCCTGAAGTGCTGGGTGGGACCCAAAGTCCCTTCAATGTGACTATCCTTCTGAGTTTTCTGTTAGAAGATTTGCTGCACCAATTCACATGTGCATGAGAACTCAGGGTCCCTGCTTGGCCTTGGGTCTCACCTCAGCTCCCTTTTTAAGAGTTTCGTTGTGGCACCCATGCCGCAGCATGGAATGCTGGGGGGCCTGTTTTCCATGCATGCACTTCCCCTCCCCAAATATCACAGAGTCTCTCATAGTCAGGGCTGGCCACTGACTGTCAGAGCCTGTGACAGTTTTAGATAAAGTTTCTGGTCTTTCCAGATGGTGTTAGTGAGAGCCACGCAGTTATACTATAACACAGGGTAGTGGTGGGCTACTGTCCTTGCACCCTGCAGAGGTTTTCAGCCTCAGGTGGTTGGTTTTGTTCCCACTGTGCTGTTTCTGGAGCCAGCACCTCTCTGGCCATCTCTCTCTGTCACTGGTGCTTGCACCTCCTGTGCCAATCCACAGCCTTCCTGACTCTGCACTGACAACAGTGTTGGTTGGAGCCACAGTGGCAGTGGCAGCAGTTGCTGCACTTGGAGAGCCCAGGCCTCCTGCTCCCCAGGGGGTGGCAGCATGCAAGTAGGCAGGCTCTTGCCCACTCCTGCGCAATCCCTACACTCACATTCACACATGCGCTCACACTCACCCTCTCATTCATTCTCCTTTAGATTTTTGAGTTGATTACTCTATGGTTAGGGTGTAAGGTCAGTGCAGGTCTAGAAGCAAGTGGACAGAACTTGCAGCTACTCTGCAGTTATCCTGGATCTCTGAAAGTATTTATTGAGTAATTAATACATGTTATGTCCTAATCTAAGTGTCAAGAATACAGCACTGACAACAGAAAAAAGCCATGCTTTCCTAAAGCTTATGTTCTAAAAGGACATACAAATAATTAACAAAATTAAATAATTGAATATAGCATCTTAGATCATTCAATATTATAGAGAATAATGGAACAAGGAAGAAAATATATAGAGGTGGGAAGATAATTTTAAATAGGGAAAGGCCTCACAAGAAGGTGTTGATCTATCTGCTGCCTGTGCTTCCTAATGTGACCTAATAAAAATTAATATTTTTGTTACTGTTACGCCTACCCTCTATTAGGAAGCATACCAATAATATAATGGGTCACCAACCTGATATGTACTGATTTTTGACCCACCTCTGAAGTCTCTTACCATAGCCTTCAGATGTCAATATCTGGGGTGAGACTTGGTTTCCTGGAGCCAGGAGCTGGGTCTTGCTCTGAGGTTTGCCACAAGTCATTTTTCCTAATTTGGCCATTACCACAACAGCACCTGGAGATAGATAAGGTTCACCTCACTTTGAAGGGCTAATTGCAGTGATAGACTCCCACCAGAAGAGGGTAGCAGAGGGTTGCAGAGTAAGAGCTGCTGCTGGTGTAGGTGATCACCCACAGAGGCTCTGTTCAAACAGAGCAGCAATATCCAACCTTCTCATGGCACACATAAACTAATTACTAAAATTCTGCAACACACCAAAAAATACAGTATATTTTTTGCTGATCTGACAAAAATAAAAAGTTGGTAAAATTTTGCTTCATTCACACCAGAAAGCTATTGTGTTGGCTGTTGTCATTTCTCATTTTGACAAACACAGGTTGAAGAGAAAAGAGATCAGTGTCCCCCTACATAATCAGGTACTACATGTTTTAAGAATTCTGGCACCACACCAGTGTGCCACAGCACACCAGTTAAAAATCGTTAAAACAGAGCATTAATGTACTTGAAGTCAAGAGGTGAGTTCCCTGGGTAGAGCATTGGCCTGAGAAAGACGTCATTTATAAGAGCTGGGATTAGCTTGAGTTGCATGTGCCCTGAAAATAAGAGGGAGCATAGTGCATCAGTGACAATTCAAGAGCACTTTTGTAATAAGGTCTCTTACCTATTAATGAACATTTGATTTCCTGCTAAAGTAGATCTCCAAAGTAGATCCTATGACATAAATATATATTCCCCCTGTGGCCCCTATTCAGTCAGCTTCCTTCCTCTCCAGCCATTCTCAACCCACCTTTGTTAATTTATCCCCCATTAAAAACACAATTGCCTCTAAGCATGCTATGAAACTCAATATTCAAAATTTTTTTTCCTTTCTATACATGGTAAACATTCATTCATCTTGAGTCCCTTGCTTAATAAGCTGAGCATATAAAGAATGAAAACTGAAGTCTGAGAGCATTTATTTGAGAATATCATGAAGGCAGAAACAAGACAACCTGTGGGGCTCTTCTCTAAAACCCCAACAACAGCAAAGGGCCTGGTGCCCTATAGACACTCAATACTTTTTTTTTAATTGCAAGAATTTATCATGTTATTACAAACAGCAATTAACCCACTTGGCTATTTTTACAGTCATTCTTTCTTAAAGCGGCAGCCGTCAGCCGTCCGTCTTGAGAGACGATGGTGTAGCTTCTTAAGAGTCTATCTGCACCGCCGAGAATGGCTGTGCAGTCCGACTCGGGAGTGACACAGTATCTGTCTCCTCCAGTGTTGAATCGACATCTTGCGATGACGCTGGAGTGTCCTCTCCAGTGAAGCTGAAGCTACAGAGCCTGGGCAGGGTGATATGGAGGGTCTGCTGTTGCCCATGCAGCAGACCCCCCCTCTCTTCGCAGCTGAAGGGTCCAAGGGAAAGACGGAGTCAATACAGCTTGGCTTCAGGTGCGCCGCAGGAGTTGCCGGTGTTGACTACAACGTCAAACCGCCTTAGGGACTCCGGCTCCGGATTTTCTGTCGGGGTTTACTCCCTTAGCCTTTCCCCTGAAGAGGTATGCCGCAAGGCAGCGGAGGTTTTTTGGAGTCAGAGTTTTCCTTCTCTGATGTGCCCTGACTGGAAGATCGAACCAGCAACACTTAGCTCGCAGGCCGACGCTCAATCCACTGAGCCAAACCAGCCAGGGAATTTCTTAAAGCAGCGGTAGTATAAATTTTATTTCTTCTTTATGCTCTGCAGAAACCAGATATAATGCCTCATTTGTCAGCAGCACCAAGCAGGATGCCTCTTACCTACTTATCTTTGAACAGCACTCTGACAGTGATATTGAATGTATGTAGTTAAAAATGCATCAGAGGAAAGCAGAAAGTTCTTAAAATGATCATCCGAATGACCTTTGGTCCAAACTGTCCCTTGTGCTACCAGTGGCCAGCACACCATCACCTGTCAGCTGCAGCATATTTAGAAGAATCTCTCTAAAACAGGAACTCACAGAATTCTGGACAAGAAGCAAGGTAATATTATTGACTTCCAGAACCAAATATATGAGAAAGGAAAAACAGTAAAGATTCACTGAGGTTTTTCTTTCCAACAATATTTAAAAATATTATTTTTAACTTCATTTTAAAAAAACCCATGGAAAGGTATAATTAGTGTAATTAGTAATTATTGCCTCATTTTGAGGTGGCAGTGAGGTAAAAGGAGATGAAATGACTTGTTCAAAGTCACTCACCCACAGCTATTCACATTTGAGTCTGTGCTTTTTCTGTTCTGCCGTGCTTCCCTGATTCAATACAATGCAACCCATGTATCGTGTTTTATATTTTACAAACACACTAATATTGATTTTCTAAATCATCCATTACATGCACTGTATCTGACAGATAAAATGTTAGTTTCTCTTTGAACAGATGCAGGTACTGAGGTCAGGATAGGAATACCTGAAGTTTGACTCTGAATCCTATCTTCCTTGAGTAAATGGCCTGCTCTTTTAAAATGGTGCAGATTGCTCAAAGTATAACATTCAAATAGGCCAAAAGCAGGTCTTGCAAGATAAGATCTGTTCTTTTAGTTTTAGATGAGTGCTTAATAGCAATTCAACCTGTGCATCCATAAGGTGATAAAACATATTCAAAATGCCAAGAAAGACATCATAATAAACATTGTCACTTTAAACACAAAATAATCACAGTCCTTTCTCCTTTCTAATGTATGTGTAGGAGACGGGGCAGGGAGAGGGAAACAGGTAATGGTGGCATAGTTATTATGAGATAAGGAGAGACAAAACAACAGGTATGGTCGGTCCAGCTGTCTGGTAGAGTGCATTAATGACTTTTATGGCATGGTTATAAAAAAGGTATTTAGTGCTGATTTTTGCAGTAGAGTCTGTTAAGAACTGCATTTATTACATAAAATAATATGGGGTATGTGCTTTGTTTTGCCTGAATTAACACCAAACAACAATAAAGGAACAGTCCTGAAATTAATGCCAATAAGCAATAATTCAGCAGACATAAGATCCAAAGTACAGCATGATTGAGACTCAAACTTTCCTGGGATTTTGGAAATACTGAAGAACAAATCTAGTATGAACAGGTGGGCTCAAGATAGCCCAATCCAAGTATTAAGAATCAGGGAGAGCCTAACTAAAATTTATATTATACTTGCAATTCACAAGATAAGTAGCCCATGTTTATTAAGCAATTATCATTGCCTGCATTATTTAATGCATTTTCCATACATGGTTTTATCCAATTCTCATAACTCTATCAAGTAAACATAATATTCATCAATATTACACAAATGAACAATATGGCTTAGAGTTATTAGGTAATTTTTCTCAAAACACCATGGGAAATAGAATCAGGATAGGATCAGACAAGTCTACTTGATCCTGGTACCTGTGACCTTAAAACTATTCTACTCTATAACTTCAAGAACCTGCAAATATAATTGCAGTTACAGAAGAAACTTTTTATCTCTAAGTTATTCATTAGTTTAGACTCAACTCTGTCACAGTTATCAGGACTTCCAAGAAATATGCTAATAGAGCCATTAGTTAGGATGTTCCCTTATTATCTCCTTTAAAATATAATCAAGATGAGCTTTACTGATGAAACTCTCTCACAGTTTTCAAACTTATCTTCATTATACCCAGAAAATAAATGTATATGTCAAGGACAAGCTTAGATAACTTAGAAATTTTAACTCTCAGGAATAAATTAATATGGTAGAATTTTTTAGTAAAAAGCCTCAGGATTTTTGCATTTCTGTCATGGAAGTGTGAAGCAGCCTCAGATATGTTAAGGAATAATGTTGGTTTTATATCTAGAAGTAATTTGGACATCCTTAATTCAATAAGCTTGTTCTCTGAGTAGGCTGATGATTGATTGGTGGGTAGGAAAGGGGCCAAAAATAAATAGAAGATCTGAGCCCTTTCCAGGAGGAATTTATACATCAAGTGAGAAGACTAGTTTATTACATATAAAACTGGGAAAATTTTTCAAGAAAGTTCACTAGGAAATGATAATATGGTGCTATCATAACATAAACAGCTACCAATTAATGAATTATTTCTATTGCTAGGCACTATGGAAAGAAATCTCCAAACAGTATTGCATTTAATCCTTACAACAACTCCATAAAGTCTTTATTATTTACTTCCATATTACAAATAAGAAGTGCAGACTCTGCCATGGGCATGGAAATCATGGAAATGGGGGGTATGGACTAGCTGTCCAAGTCCAGGAAGCTACTGTCTTCCTCTCTACTCACAATCTGTAATCTAGTAAGGCTTTGCAGAATTACCTTCTAAAATGGATATGGGGACTACCACCTATCAAAGCCACCATGCCCAGTAGTGTCTGCTACTTCTTTGTCATTTAAAAAGGGCTTTGTCCATCTCAAGCAGTGATATATTTTTATATATTTTTGCTAGGCTTATACACACACACACACACAAACATATATATACATATATGATCATTACAAAGAAACAGTAAAGTCCAGTCTACTAGAATTTTATGTCAACTCTCTAGATCTGAACTACTATATTAGCCACTAACTAAATATGGTTGATCTGATTTGAGATGTACTATATATAAAATACACACTGGATTTTGGAGGTCACTACAAAACAAAACAAAAAGTAAAATATTTAATTAATAATTGTATTGATTACATCCATGTAACTGCCATAGTTATACTAGGAACAGTAATAATTTCAATGCATTTGTTGCTGCCTTTGTGCCAAGCTGTATAATATTTTCCCATAGATTGTCTCACATAATCTTTTTGACAATTCTAGAGGGAGGCATTTTTATCATTATCTTCATTCTACATATGATAAAATTGAGACTCATAAAGGTAACATAATCTATTCAAGGTCATATAATTAGTAAGAAAGAGAAATAGAATTCCAGCCCTGTCTCTTTCTGGCTCTAAATATCATGCTCTTAATGTTATTCTATACTGATTCTTATAAAATGACTTTGTGAATCCATGGGTGTGTATTTATCTGTTTAAGATGCCAGCTTCCCCACTTCATGATCTACCATTCTTCAAACTTCTATTTTTCTCTTCTGAATTTTTTTGTCATTTCTCTTTGATATCTTATCTGTCAGCTTATCAGTATCATTTCCCACATTTCCTTATTTTTTATACTTAATAATAAGAACCTAATAGGCAAGGTCCACATCCATTATTAAACTCAAGCAGGTGTTTACTAAATGTGTGCTGAGAACTCAGCTGAAATTCCCTCCCCTCATCCTTCTGCCTGCTATTTTATGAAGCATGCTGGAATCTGGGATTCAATTTGGCTAAATCCAATTGCTGGGCCTCTCTTCTGTCATTGCTAGGTATTCCAGTCATGAAACATAATTTATGATCTCTAGAAATAGACTTAGGAATACAGCAGCCTTATGACTTACTCAACTAATGCTACCAATAATTTCCAGAGTATAAACACAGCTTTAACTTTTGGAGGGATAAAAGTCCAGTTCTATAATAAATCAAATGGTCTGTCTTTGTAATATGTTAAATATTTGTAGTTTTTAAGGTACTAATACATTTAGAAACAGAATAATAATAATTGTCACTGTCCAGTTTATATGACATTTCTTTTTGTAGAACTTCGGGCTATTAAGCTTTTATTGTATACCTCATATTCATCAGGTATCTTCAGAGTCCTGTCTCATCCATTCATTCTTTCCTTAACCCAGAAAATATTTAATAATAACACTTATTCTGTGCATGGCACTAGATGAAGCACTGGAAATACAGAGATATAGTATGATAGGTATTAAGTAAAATTGTATTCAAAGTACATTATTAGGCAAAAAAGAAGCCAATTTTCTGAAAGCAATATAAAAGGCATTATAGAAGAGAAAATACTTAAACAAGATCTTGAAGAATGATAAGGGGTTTATTAACTAGACAAGAAGATAATAGGAAAAAGGAAAATCAAACGTAACAATGTCAAAAATATGACATATTGGAGCAATATAAGTAATTTCATGTGAGTAAAATATAGATTGCAATGTAAGAGTGATGGAGGCGAAATGACATAGTAGGAGGGCAACAAGTCAGAGTAAATCTCACTCAACTAGTTAATGTGCCTGTAGTCTTTCTGTAGGAAGAAAAAAAAAACCTCAGTATAAATCATAAAGCAAAGCCATGTCTACATGCTACTACTATTCAATGATTATAATGGATTCTCCCACTTAATTTTTTATCGAGTGAGGCAGTAAGACAAGGTAATACTCAGACAAACTATAACCACACACCATTATTCTAGATATGTGGTATATTAATCATCAATTTTTGCCTAATAAAGTACTCCAAAACTTACTAGCTTAAGTCAGCTTTTTTTTTTCTTACAATTTCTGAGGATCAGAACTCCTGGAATAGCTTAGGTAGATGATTTGGACTCAGGGTCCATCATGAGGTTTCAGTCAAGTTGTGAAGTGGGGCTGGAATCAATTGGAAGCTTGACATGAACTACAGAATCTCCTTCAAATGTTAGTTCCATAGAGTTTCTCAGGACCTAGCAGGAAAGTTCCCGTAGTGGGAAAAAGAAAAGTAGAGATGGATGTCAAGGGAACAAATGTCCAATGTCTTTTATGACCTACAGTCTTTCAAAATCTCACTGTCTCTTCTGTTTTAATTCTACTGGACAGTGAGAGTATCTGTTATATAATGTGGAAAGGTAATATACAGGACATGGGTATTAAGAGGTGGGGATCTGTGGAGGCTCTTTTACATGCTGGTTACCATGGTCTGCACTGTGGATCTAATGATTCATATGCCTCTCACGAGCAAAATATACAAATACACTCAAGCCCTCCACCCCTGAATGAATGACTCATTCCATTACAACATCTGCTTGAAGTCCAGAATCGTGTCATCTAAATGAAGTCAAGATGCCAATAAGCATCCTTGGTACAGTTTCATATGTTAAAAACCTCAAAGTGTAGTTACTTCCAATTTGAGGTCTTATGAACTAGATAAATTAGTTATCTGCCCCTCATACATCCAACATAAGCATAGAACAACTTCTACATACATTTATATTTCTTCTCAGAAAAGGGGTAAAAAAGTGGCACATAGGAGTCTTGATTCCTAAAAATTCTGGGGTCCATTTGGGAAAACATTGAAAGTTCTTTGATTACAATGCAGGCTTACTTTTGCCCAGGAGTTCCTCTGCATAGCTCTTGACTTTGCTTTCTGGAATCTGGTTACAACTGAGTCATTCCTCCTTGTCCATGAGAGGGAATATGTGTTTGTGGATGAGTAGACTAGTCAGCCCACTTCCTGCATGTAGAATCGTGGGAGGCCTTTCATTATGTACCCTCGCTGACACTTTAGCCCAATCTGGTGTTCTCTGTAGTGATATAATTTTCTTAAATCATTTTGGATCTCTCATGAATTTTCTTGGGGTCCACCCCATTAGACAAAAGCCACAATCATATATCCCTTTGTGATAAGTCCTTTCTATTTGGGTTCCTGTAGATAATGCTAATGGACAACACCCTTAATTTTGCTAGAGGCTCAATCTCCCTGAATGGCTTTTTGCTTCACTAAAACATACATGGAAACAACCTTCAATCTGTCTAACATCATATCAGAATACTGTTCAGTGTTCTGGATTTGCCCTTTGCTCAGAAGCCACTTCTTAATTTTAATATCCTTTGATATCTTGAAGTTTAAAAATTTCAAAACAATCAAATCGCAACTTCTTTATGTAAAATAGCTTTTCTCTTTGGTTACCATTCTCTTGTTTATTATAAGCAACAGGGAGAAAAAGGAGGCACTTTTAACATTTTTCCCCCTGGAAATCTCACATTTAAACATTAAGCATTTTATATCTAACATAGTTTCAGAAGATCAAGAATCTAGAAACAGTTTGCCTGGGTGGTTCTGGCTTAGGATCACTCATGAGGTTATAATCAAATGTATGCTGAAGCTACGGTCATCTGAAGGTTTGACGGGTAGGAGGATCCATTTCCAGGTCACTCTTGTGTCTGTTGGCAGGAGGCCTCAGTTCTTGTGATATGGACCACTCCAAATGACTTCTCAAATCATTGTAGCTGGCTTTTCCCCAGAGCGAGTGATTTGAGCAGAGAAAGAGTAAGAAAGAAGGAAGCTTCAGTATCTTTTATGGTCTATGGTCTCCAGAGTCACAGGCTGTCATTTCTTTATTTCTGTTTTATCCTATTGGACATACAGAAAAAACCTCATATATTGTTGGAGGCAGGTAAGCAAGGTCATGAGTATCAAGAGGGATGATCCTCGGGGGGCCATGGTGCAGACTGGCTACTACATGTGGACATAGTGCTAGACTACCTCCAATACCTTTACATGTGAAGGCAGCCAACTGGCATGTGATGTATAAAACATGGATAAGTAATTCACCACTTTCTGTCTGTTTAATTTCTATGCAAATTGGGAAGAAGGGTGGAAGCTGTGAGTGTAATCCAAAAAGGCATAGTGAAAAATGTGTCCTGCTGCTAGACTTTTAAGACAAATCTTTTAAGAGGGTGAATTATCTTCCATTCGTTCCATCTAAGAATAATATTACCCTATAGGCTAAAATGCATACTTAAATTATCCCAATTTACTCTTGAGTAAAGAGAACAGATAGAGAACAGAAACTAACATTGCATAAACT
The DNA here is from genome assembly GCF_987537825.1 of Furipterus horrens. Taxonomy (NCBI): domain Eukaryota; kingdom Metazoa; phylum Chordata; class Mammalia; order Chiroptera; family Furipteridae; genus Furipterus; species Furipterus horrens. The sequence continues at coordinate 57,234,794 of NW_028327172.1, read as the reverse complement.
TTTATGTAGAGACATTATACCATGTCTATATCATGGTCAATCTCATTTAACCCCTACTAGAATCCAGTAATGATGATCTCCTTCATTTTATACTTGAAACTACAATTTGGGGGCCATGTACCAGAGCAATGGAAGCTGTAGAGTGAAGAAAACTACATAAAAAGCTGAGAAAATCTGCAGGTTTCCCCTGAACCTTCAACTGAGTACAGAGCTGTGAATGAGTGTGAGGAAAGACAGAGCAAGGGAAAGCACTTACCATAAAGAAGATAGAAACACTGGTGGATCCCAGAAAGGGTCAGAAATAGTTTGTCTTCCCACTAAGCACAACAGAAAATGTTATACTTCCTGATGCATCAGGTAGAGGAATCAAGTGGATATTACCTGAGTATTATGGAAAAACAGCCTTGCTCTATTAACAAAGCTAAAAAGACAACCTCAAAGGATGAAACTGATTCTAAGAAAATTAATCGCACCACAGAAAAAAGTAAGGGATATTTAAAGAATTCAATATCTAGACTGTAAGATAAAATCCACCATATCTGCCATCTAATAAAAAACTAGTAGGTATAAAAGAAGCAGGAAAGTATGACCACTGATAGGGAGAAAAATTGACAGAAACAAAAAGGATGCAGGTAATATAATTTGTAAGCAAGGATGATAATAGAAAGATATAAGTATATCTCATATGTTCAGAAAGAGTCAGCAAAACCATGACCATGTTAAGGAGAGAAATAGAGGACATAAATATACAAAACTAAATTTCTAGAGATAAAACAATATTGCTTAAGATAAAAACTATACTGGATTTGGTTAAAAGCAGAGTAGACACTGCGGAGAAAAATATTAGTAAACCTGATGTACAGCAAAAGAAACTATCCAAAATGAAATACAATGGTAAAAGTAGATACCTAAGAATGAAATAACATCAGAGAGTTATGGCACAAACTAATTCAGCCTAGTATTTTGCATAACCTGAGTCACACAAGCAGGAATGCATTAAACATTTTTTAAAAATAATGGCCAAGGAATACCAAATTGTTTTAAATGTGGTAAAGAGAAAATCTTGAGTAGCCAGAGATAAAATAGAAATAATGTATACAGAAGAATAAAGAAAAAAAATGATGTCAAGGAGCTTATATATTGTCATAAACAATGTCAGCCAAAAGACAATGGAACAATAATCTTAAACTACTGAAAAGAAAAGAAAAATATATCAAGAAAGAATTCTGGACCTAGTAAAAATATCAATCAAAAAATTAAAGTATATAAATGACCTTTTATGACAAACAAATGTTGGAAGAATTCAATGCCAGCAGACCTGAACTAAAATGTATAAGAATATTAAAGTAAATTGTTCAAATATAGAAAAAAATTAAAGGATGATAAATATAAGTGTAAATATAATTATTTCCTTTTAATAAATTGAAACAAATAGCAAGATAGGAGAATTAATCCAAACCTTCAGAACAATCATATTGAATATAATTGATGTAAATACCAATCAAAAAGCAGAAAAGAAATATTGAATTTTATAATGAAGCCCAGTTATATGCTGCCTAAAAGAAATTTGCTTTAATTATAAGGATATAAGTCAGATAAAAGGATGGAGAGATATATATCATGCTAACATTATCAAAAGAAATGTAGAATGCGAGCTTAATGTAAGGCAAAGTATACATCAAATTATCTTTCTGCACACACCCAGGCCCAGCAGAGGGAGCCAGAAGCTGTAGACCACTGATTGCTCCAAATAGGTTGCCTGAGGCCAGTCACAGCAGTGTCTGTCATGGGCTTTTACTAGAATATTTACAGATCTACCTAATACATTAAAAAAATAAAAATAAAAAATACAAAGAGGCCGCCAAAATGGGAAGACAAAGAAATAGGCCCCAAATGAAAGAACAAGAAAATTCTTGAGAAGAACTAGATGAAATGGAGGCAAGCAATTCATCAGATAGAAGATCTAGAGCAATGATTATAAAGGTACTCAAAGCATAAAAAAAAGACATAAAAATCATAAAAAATGACCAGTCATAAATAAAGAATGCAATATATGAAATAAATAATACACTAGAAGGAATAAACAGTAGGTTAGATGAAGCAGAGGATCCAATAAGGATTTGGAAGACAAGGTAGAAAAAATCACCCAGTCAGAACAGCAAAAAGAAAAACAAATTATAAAAAATGAGGAGAGCTTAAGAAACAGTTTGGATGACATGAAGCATAACAACATTCACATTATGGAAATACCAGAAGGAGAAGAAAGTGAGCAAGGGATCAAGAACCTATTTGAAGAAATAATGACAATAAACTTCCCTAATCTGGTGAAGGAACAAGACACAAGTCCAGGAACCACAGAGAGTCCCAAAAAAGTTGGAACCAAAGAGGCCTATGCTGAGATACATCATAATTAAAACAACAAGGCTTAAAGACAAGGAGAGAATACTAAAAGCCACAAGAGAAAAGTAGGTAGTTACCTACAAGGTAATTAGACTGTCATCTGGTTACTCAAGGGAAACATTTCAGGCCAGAAGGCAGTGGAGTGAAATATTCAAGGTGATGAAGCAAGGGCCTACTTTACCCAGCAAAACTATCATTTAAACTTTAAGGAGAAATATGGGGCTTCCCAGATAAAAAAAAGCTAAAGGTGTTTGTTAACACTTAACCAGCACTACAACAAATGTTAAAGGGCTTGCAGAGGAGGAGGAGGAGGAAGAAGAAGAAAAGAAAACAAAAAAGGAAAACAGTCTAATAATAAAATGACACTACATACATATCTATCAATAATCACCTTAAATGTAAATAGCTTAAAGACATAGGGTAGCTGAATGGATAAGAAAACAAGACCCATATATATTCTGCCACCCAGAGACCCATCTCAGATCGAAAGATACACACAGACTAAAAGTAAAGGGATAAAAACAGGTATTTCATGCAATTGGAAAAGAAAGAGAAAAAAAACCTGGGGTCGGAGTACTTATATTCAATAAAACAGACTTTAAAATCAAGACTATATATAGTAAAAGACAAAGAAGGGCACTACATAATGATAAAAGGAACAATCCAACAAGAGGATATAACCCTAGTAAACACTTACACATCCTACATAGGAGCACCTAAACTTATAAAGCAAATCTATATGGACATAAGTGAGTAGAAAAACAGAAATGCAGTCAGAGTCAGAGATTTTCACACACCATTGACTTTAATGGATAGGTCGTTCAGGCAGAAAATCAACAAGGAGTTAGTGGCCTTAAACAACACACTAGATCAAATGAATTTAACTGATATCTTCAGAGCATTTCACCCCAAAGTAGGAGAATATACATATTTCTCAAGTGCACATGGAATGTTTTCTAGGATAGACTACATATTAAGGCACAAAACAAGTCTCAATAAACTTAAGAAGACTAAAATCATATTGAGCACCTTTTCTGACTACAGTGCTATGAAACTAGAAATCAACCACAAGAAGAACACTGAAAAACATGCAAAGACATGGAAGCTAAATAACATGTTAGTAAGCCCTGGCTGGTGTGGCTCAATGGACTGAGCTCTAGACTGCGAACCAAAGGGTCGCCAGTTCGATTCCCAGTCAGGGTACGTGACTTGGTTGCGGGCCAGGTCCCCAGCTGGAAGTGCTCGAGAGGCAACAACACAGTGATGTTTCTCTCCTTGTCTTCCTCCCTCCCTTCCCCTTTCTCTAAATAAATAAATAAATAAATAACTTTGTTAACAACATTTTATTAAACAATGAATGGGTCAACAATGAGATCAAGGAAGAAATCAAAAGATATCTTGAAACAAAGGAAAATGAGGACACCAACAATCCAAAATCTGTGGGACACTGGGAAAGCAATCCTAAAGGAAAAATTCATAGCATTACAGGCCTATCTCAAAAAACAAGAAAAAGCTCAAATAAATCATTTAACTTTACACTCAAAGGGACTAGAAAAAGCACAACAACAAAGCCCTAAGTGATTAGAAGGAAGAAAATAATAAAGATCAGAGCAAATATAAACAAAACAGAGTCTAAAATATGATACAAAATATCAATTAATGCAGAGGCCAATTGTTTGAAAGATAAACAAGATTGGCAAACCTTTAACCAGACGTATCAAGGAAAAGAAAGGACCCAAATAAGTAAAATAGAAGTGAAAGAGGAGAAATCACAATTGACACCAAAGAAATACAAAGTATTATAAGAAAATATTATGAGCAAATATATGTCGACAAATTGGACAACATGGGTGAAATGGATAAATTCCTAGAAACATATAATCTTTCAAAACTAAATCAGAAAGAATTAGTGAATCTGAATAGACAGATTCACTTAGTGAAATTGAAGCGGTAATCAAAAAACTCGAAACAAATAAAAGCCTTGGACTGAATGGATTCACGGGTGAATTTTATCAAATATTCTGAGAAGAACTAACCTATTCTTTTCATACTATTTCAAAAAATTCAAGAGGCAGAAAGGCTCCCAAGCTCATTTTACCAGCCAGCATTATCCTAATTACAAAACCAGATAAATACACTACAAAAAAAGAGAATTATAGGAAATACCCTTGATGAATGTAGATCCTAAAATCCTCAAAAAAATGTTAGCAAACTGAATATAGCAATACATCAAAAAGGTTATACACCATGACCGAGTGTGATTTATTCCAGGAATTCGAGGTTGGTACAACATTTGGAAGTCAATAAGTGTGATACAGCACATAAACAAAATGAAGGATAAAAGCCATATGAGCATATCAATAGATGCAGAAAAAAAGCATTTGCTAAAATCCAGCACCCATTTATGATAAAAACTCTAAGCAAAGTGGGATTAAGGGAAGATACCTAACCATAATAAAGGCCATATATGACAAACCCACTGCCATCATCTGAATCAGTGGGCAAAAACTACAAGTGTTCCCCCTTTGATCAGGAACAAGACAGTGATGACTGCTTTCACCTTATTCAAAATAGTACTGGAAGTCCTAACCACACCAATCAGACAATAAAAGAAATAAATGGCATCCAAATTGGAAAGGAAGAAGTAAAACTGTCTTTATTTGCAAAAGACATATATTATACATAGAAAACTTTTATTATTCCACCAAGAAACTACTAGAACTGATAAATTCAGCAATGTAGCAGAATACAGAATTAATATCCAGAAATCAGTTTCAATTTTATATGCCAATAATTAACTATCAGAAAGGGAAATAAAGAAAGCAATCATATTCACAATTGCTACAAAATGAATAAATACCTAAGAATAAACCTAACCAAGTATGTAAAAGACCTGTACTCACAAAATTATAAAACACTGAAGAAATAAATTGGAGAAGATACAAAAATGTGGAAGCACATACCATGTTCATGGATAGAAAGAATTAACATCATTAAAAATGCCCATGCTACCCAAAACAATCTATAGATTCAATGCAATTCTTATCAAGATACCAATGATGTATTTCACAGAACTAAAACAAGTATTTCAAAAATTTATATGGAACCACAAAGCGGACCATATAGCAATAGCAATCTTGAGAAGAACAAAGTTGGAAGAATCATGCTATCTAATATCATACTATACTATAAGGCCATAGTAATCAAAAGATGGTACTGGCATAAAAACAGACACAGAGATCAATGGAACAGAACAGAGACCCTGAAATAAACCCACACTTTTATAGTCAATTAATATTTAACAGAAGAAGGAAGCACACACAACAGGTTAAAGATAGTTTATTCAATAAATAGTGTTGGGAAAATTGCACGGATGTGGGCATAAAAATGAAACTAGATCACCTTCTCACACCACACACAAGAATAAATTCATAATAGTTTGAAGACTTAAATGTTAGACCCAACACCATAAACATTCTAGAAGAAAAGAGGCAGTAAAATCTTGGACTTTGCTCATAGCAATATTTTATCTGACATATTTCCTCAGGCAAGGGAAACAAAAAAAAAAAACAATAAACAAATGGGACTATATAAAACTAAAAAAAAAATTTGCACAACAAAGGAAACACCATCAAAAAAATGAAAAGATAACCCATTAAATGGGAAAACATTTGATAAGGGGTTAATATCCAAAATATATAAAGAACTTATAAAACTCAACAGCAAAGAAAAAAAATTCAATTAAAAATGGACAAAGGACTTGAACAGACATTTCTCCAAAGAGGACATACAGATGGCCAATAAACTTATGAAAAGATGCTCAATGTCACTAATCATCAGAGAAATGCAAGTTAAAACCACAATGAGATACCATCTCACACTTGTCTGAATGGCTATCATCAAGTCAACAAGGGTTGGCAAGGATGTGGAGCAAAGGAAACCCTTTTGCACTGATGGTGGGGATGAAGATTGGTGCAGTATGGAGATATCTCAAAAAATTAAGAATGGATCTGACTTTTGACCCAGCAATCCCACTTCTGAGAATATATCCAAAGAAACCCAAGACACTAATTCAAAAGAACATAAGTGCAGAGCCACTATGTTCATTGCAGCATTATTTACAATTGCCAAAGTATGGAAGCAGCCCCAATGTCCATCAGTAGATTAGTGGATGAAACAACTATGGGACATTTACACAACAGAACAGTATTTGGCCATAAAAAAAAAAAAAGAAAAGAAAAAAGAAAAAAGAAAATTTTACCCTTTGCAACAGCATGGATGGACCTGGAGAACATTATGCTAAGTGAAATAAGCCAGTCAGAAAAAGACAAATACTATATGATTTCACTCATATGTGGACTCTAATGAACAAACTGAACTAACAAGAAAAATAGAGACATCTCTATTGATGATAGAGAGTAGCATGACCACTATGGTGGATGGCCAGTTATGGTCTGGAGTGACTGAGTAAAAAGGAGAAAGAACTCATGGACATGGATGACAGTGTGGTGGGACAGAGGATATAAGGGGGATAAATGGTAATAAAAAATACAATAAAAATAAATTAAAAAGTAAATATTATAAGAAATAAAAGGATGATTTTTATAATAATAAAGTTAATTCATCAGGAAGATCAGCAAAATTAAATACTTCTGCACTTAATAACAGAGCTTCAAAATACAAACATTTATAAGTAAAAAAGATAAACGAGCCCACAGAGACTGTCAATATTTTTATAAAACAAGTTGAGAGAAAATCAGTAAAGATATAGATTTTTATTTCACCATCAACGAACGTTACCTATTTAACTTTTATATAACATTCCTCCCAACAACATCAGGATACACATATTTCATAAGTGAATATAAAAGATTACTAAGACCATAATCTGGTCCATAAAGCAAGTATAATTAATAAAAGTATGTTTTCTGACTAGAATGAAATTTAAATAGTACATAATTAATAATGGAAAAACATCATGAAAATCACCAAATGTTTAGAAACTAAATATCATACTTATAAATCATACATGGTTCACAAAAGAAATAAAAATAGAAATTAGAAAGTATTTTAAACAGAATCACAGTGATAACATGATATATCAAAATTTGTGGATGCAGCTAAAGCAATAATCAGAGATAAATTAGGGTATAAAAACAAATGTTAGATAAGAAGGAAAATACAAAATAATTACTTCAACTTTCACTCTAAGACAATTAGAAAGGTCAAATAAATTAAATCTATAATAAGCAGAGAAAAAGAACTAATAAATAACAGAAAGCATTGAAATAAACAAATAGATAGATAATAGAGAAATGGACAAGTTTTTTTCTAAGTGATGGTACCATTTTATATTCCCACCAGCTGTATACTAGAGTTCCAATTGTGCTCTGACACTTGGCATAGATAGTCTCTTAAATAATAGTCATTCTAGCAGTTGTTTAGTGTCAACTCATTGTGGTTTTAATTTGCATTTCCTAATGACTGGTATTGAGTACTTTTCATGTATTTATTTTCCATCTGTACATCTTCTATGAAGTGTCTGTTGAAATATTTTGCCTATTTTTAGAATTGGCTTATTTATTATTGAGTTGATGTATTCTTTATATATTTATAATATAAATTATTTTTCAAATACATATTTTGTGAATATTTTCTCCCAACCCATGGTTTACTTTTTTCTTTGTTAATGGAGTCTTCTAAGGAGTAAAACTAGTGAGTTTTGACAAAGTTGAATTTATCTGCTTAAATTCCATGCTTTTTTATGTCCTATTAAAATATATTTGCTGAATCCAAGATCTTCCATGTTTTCTTCTAGATGTTTTATATTTAGCTATTATATTTGAGGTCTATAATTCATTTGGAGTTAATTTTCATATAGGTGTGAAGAAAGTATCTCTATTATATATAACATTTCTTAAAAACATTTTCTCCAAGTTTGTGTCATTTAACTTTTTTATAACGTGGTTTCTTTTTGTCATAAGAGATGTTATTTTTTATATTGTGTGCCATTACCCTGGCTGGTGTGGCTCAGTTGGAAAGGTTGCGAGTTTGATTCCTGGTCAGGGCACATACCAGGTCAGGGTGGGTACAAGAAAGCAACCAATCAATGTCTGTTTCTTTCTTTCTTTCTCTCCCCCACCCCTTCTCTCGACCCCTTTCTCCTTTCTCTCTTAAAGCATTGAAAACAAGTCCTTGGGTGAGGATTAAGAAAAATTGTGTGCAATCAAATTTCTAAGGATTCTTTTTGTATATAGATTTTCATTCATAGTTAGAATACCTTTCTCTGCACCTAGGTTAAAAAGGAATGCATTTTAAATTTAAAAATTCAAAATTAAAGATGAATAAAACATTTTAAAATGATATACTTTTCTAGTATGGTTTGATGTTTAGTATTATATTGCTGATCCATTTAGAACTTAATTTTTATATAAAGTGAGAAAATGACTGAAGCTCCTATTTTTTTTAATGATTTACCAATTGCTCTGGTATCATTTATTATAAAGTCCACCTTTGAACCAGTGATTTGAGATTCCACCTTTATCATGTACTAGAGTCAACTCATGTCCTCTTAGATATACTAAATAATAGCAATCCTGTAATTTCAGTATAGTAGTCCCTCTCTATATCACGGTGCAGTTATTGTGGCCTCACTGTATTGTGGGATTTTTAAAAATATTATATTTAATTATTTATCGAGGATTTTTAGCTATACCCCAGGAATTTGTAGTACTGTATACATATGTTGTTGAAGTTATGTAGGCTTAAGAGTGTAGAATATGTTTAAGAACATAAGTAGTTTTATAAAAGTGTGGAAAAGGTTAATAAGTGAGTGGGAAAGGTTAATAAGGGAGTGGGAATGATTTATAAGTGTGTGGGAAGGATTTATAAAGCCTTAAAATATATATAAATACTAAAATAAATGTAAGGTTCCTACTTCATGGGTTTTCACCTATTGCGGGGGGGGGGGTCTAGAATGTAATATCCGTGATAAATGAGGGAATACTGTATTTTACAGTATAACCACTTAACAGAGAATGAATGTTTCTCCCAGGTGAAGTGACTTTGTCAGTGTTTGTCACCTGGATACTGTTCTCTTCTCAATACCATCGCATAGCTCTCAGTGTTTCAATTTAGTTTATATCCAGCAAGGGTTTCTAGCATGTAAAGTTCAGGACTGGTGTTTTGGAATGGTGATCCCACCAAGTTTCTTGTTGGGCCTGTGTAGATGCAAAAGGCCTAAAAATGTTGACTCTTCCCACTCAAAATGATTTTTGTTCAATGGCTTATTTATTGATAGGTGCAATTATTTCTTCAGGTGTTAGCAAGCAAAAAGGGAGTGGTCAATTCATCCAGATGTTAAGCAGCAGAGAACATCTAGGATGTGGTGTTCTCTTCTGCAATATTAGCTGGCCTCACAGGTGTCATGGAAGAAATACAGGTTGTTAAAATTAAGGTGTTAGGCATTTTCTAATTTATTGTTCAGTATCTAAGAACCCATGTATTAAATTCTATCACTGCAAGGAGTAGTATGGTAGCAGGAGAAGGGAAAACATCTTCCAAGATAAAATTAAATGAACCATGAAATTTAAAAACCAAGCAAATTGATTATTCTGATACTACAAAGTCAAACATGCCTAAAGGTTTACATCACTGTAAAAAACAAAAACAAATCTTCCTATAAATAAATTGCTCTAAGTTTTGAATTCACTGGAAAAGAATTAGTGAAAATGTTAAATGATAAGTATATTAAACTTTTTGTCTGTGCCATCCACAATGGCAGAGAACATATTTTCAAATTGTTGAGAATGGTATAAAGATTAGTGAAAACACATGAAGCGAAATGACTGATTGTATAGACTTGCTACTTTAGGACTAGACATGTCATTTGATAATGTCAGTAAAATCGAGAAGATTTTTAAGGCTTGTGTAACAAAATTATTACCTGAGAATTGTTGATTATCCATGTAAATGGTGTCTTAAAGTGACATGTTCCTTTATCACATAGATTTTATTTAATGCCATGTTAATACTTGCACTATAAGGGTTCTAAACTACTTCAGCATTAAGCTTGTAGAACGGAGAGGATAAATCCTGTAAGAAATGTTATATTACCTTGTCAACATGAGGATAAGGGACCCCCACCCAGAATTCTAGTATCATGTATCTTTTTCTGTGCCCTTTTTTCATCTACTTAATATTGCCTCCATCTCATCTTCTTAATTGATATCTTTAGCCTTCAAAGTTTTGTGAACTATCAACACCAATTTTCAGTTGTCTGATAGATATCTGCACTTGTGTACAAAAAAAAAAAAAAAAAACCCTTAAATTTTACTAAGGCAACTTACAGTTTGTGGTGTGGCATGTAAGGAGCTTAGAAATTGCCTCTCCATCCTAACAACAAGTAAAAAGCTGAACAAACTGAAAAATCAGCAATTCCTTTTACAGCCACATGAAAATAAGAGAAAACTGATGTCTCTAAAATTAAGGAGACAAACGAACAGAGAGAATCAGAACTTACCAAAGTGAAACCTCTGAGGAAACTGGTGCTGGGATAGGAAACCTGAATTGTTGTCACTGATGAATTGCTTCAGGCTCATTGAGGACAAGTTTGAGAACTTTGGAGGCCCCAATCATGGAAGAGGAGATCCTCCCATGTTTATATGAGTTTTAGCTTAGGAGCTCAACCAGGTTCTCACATTGAATATTGGAGAAAAATCTCCTCAAGTGCCCTCCAGAAGAAGGGGGTAAAAATCACCATTTTGAAACATGGCAGAGCATTCTGTTTTTATAATGGTCTGTACTCAGGTGAAACTATTTAACCAGTACCTAACATGCTGGGGATTTTACTAGAGACTAACTGACCTCAGCAAAAGAGAAATAACCAATTCTGGCTGGCTCTAAACCTCTACAGAGAGGAAAAGAAATACCCACCTCCAGCTTTCCACATGAGAAAGAGGTAATGCCTCTAGCTACCTTTTCCCATTTCATAGTCCACTAATGTCCTGGAAAGGAGGTGGTAATATAAGTAGATAATGAGAAAGTTTAAGGCCTTTATTGTTCATGATAATTAACATATAACTAGGCATCGGTGATGTAAATTTTTTAAAATTGTTTTTAAGTGAGAGGATTTTCCATTTTAAAGAATGATTTCTCTCCTAATGCTATTAGTTGTGCAGCATATAACTTTAGAGTAGTAAAAATAAAATGTTCTAAAATGTAGAAATAACACTGAAGGTTTATTTCACATTTCCCCATATCATAACAGGTGTATTCTAATAAACCCATTTCAGAATTCAAAGAGTACTTGAGAAATAAAAACCTACACAGTCAGCAAGGTAAAGAATGGGACACTAAATTTGCTAAATTAGACGTGAAACCTACAGTCATCTTGTTTCCTAGGTGAAAGTATATTTGACTCACTATTGCCTATTGGTCAGGGCCCTATTTATAGATTCTGTAAAGTTGCCAACTTTTAGAACACTCAGAAAATTCCTAAATTGCAACTATTTTTTTGTCCAGAAAAAAAACTATTGTCTAGTAGAAAAGATAACTTTAAAAGTTATATTATTATTGACATGTAGGATATTAGTCAACTTTGTATCAAATTATCAAAAGCATTTACACATCTCTCTTCTAGCTGAATAAATAAATAGTTTCTACAAATGTTCTTTGAACCAGTTTTATCATCCTGCTGGCTCCTCCAAAGAATTAATTAAATTTGTGAGATGTGTTTGACATATATTCATACAAAAGTCATTATTTTAACATTTAAAAAATTGTATTTTGACAGAGCGGAACTTTTTGATGTCATGGTTTTTCTAGGAAGAATCTTTTGGATGCTCCCCTCCAGCTCAGGTCACATAAAGTATGAGAATTCTTGCCTCTCTAACAAAAAAGTGGAATGAACCAGTATTGGTTACTTGTGGTGGTTAATTGATAATGTCAGTCTATTTTATATCACTAATGAAGGAGTAAAAAGATTTATAGAGGCAAGAAGCCTCAAAAAGAGAAATGTAGGCTAGAGCCTATTCTTAACCCCTCTCTTTCTGAGGCTCAGTTTATTAAAATCTTTTGATCCCATTGGATCCCATTGGATGTTGGCAGAAAGGAAGTCAAGGTTGTCCAAGGAGTATTCAGAATTGTCAGGAAAATGAATCAGGCTCTCTTCAAGGGCTGAATGATTATGGAGAAAGGGGGCATCACAAAGAAAAGAATGTGTGAATAAATAGGAAAGCCTCCTGCTTTTCCCCTAATTACTTTTGTCAAGAGGGTGTAGTCTGGGAAGTCACTCATCACATAAAGCCAAATAAAAAAACTAAAGTGGAGGTCAGAGGGAGAAGTAACTGGATGAAAGTGGTCAAAAGGCACAAACTTCTAATTATAAGATAAGTAAGTACTAGGGATGTAATGTGCAATATAATGACTACAGTTAACAGTGCTGTATGGTAAATATGAATGCTGTTATGAGAGTAAATGTTGAGAGTTATCATGAGGAAAAATAATTCTTTTCCTTTTGTATCTCTATGAGAGATAATGGATGTCAACTAAACTTATTGTGGTACTTATTTCATTATATATGTAAGTCAAATAATTATTCAGTACACCTTAAAGTTATACTGTGCTGTATGCTATTTATATCTCGATAAAACTGGGAGAAGGGGCAGGAAAGAAGCAACTGCAAAAAAGCCATACATTGAAGTCCTAAACCCCAATATTTCAGAATTTGACTTTGTTTGGAAATATGTTTTTTATAGAGGTAATTAAATTAGAATAAGCTAATTTAGTTGAACCTTAATTCAGTATAAATTATAGCATAAAAAGGAGAAATTTGGACACAGACATGTATACATGGAACATTCCATGTGAATATGAAGATGGCCATTCACAAGCCAAGGAGGGAGGCCTAGAACAGACCTTTTCTTCAGAGCCTTCAGAAGGAACCAACTCTGCCAATATTTTCATTTCAGACTTCTAGCTTCTAGAAATATGTGAGAGAAATATTTGTTGTTTAAGCCACTCAGTTTGTGGTATTTTGTTTTGGCAGCCCAAGACAACCAGTAAATGAGTCTTTATTTGAATAAGTGAGTTATCAACATCTATTTAAAAAATGCTGTCTAAAATATTAATGTATTTTTATTACATCATAAATATATCAAACTGTGCATGTACAACTGTCCACTTAAATTTCCCTCTTATGTAGATGGAGCTCTCTTACACCAATAATGTTGACATTAATCAAAACCATTTGGTGCCCTAATTTTAGTGTTACTATTGGCATCTTCTTTCCAGCTTCTCTAGTTTTAGACCAAGACTTGACTGCAAGCGCTAAGGGTAGACATATGCCTAAGATTGGCCATTCATATTATCCCCTGAACCTAGCCATCATGATTCATCTGGTTATAAAATGTGTTCAAAGGTAAATGCCTCTATTACCATCCAAGAAATTCCTCCCCCACCTATTTATTAATTTATTTAAAATTGTGTTTCTGTCACTTGCAACTGAAATTATAATGTTTTAACCAATACATTACTTTTTTTTCCCTTTTAATTGATACTCTTAATGATGAAGTATATATTTTAGAGGTGGGTCATTTGGCCCTACAGATTCAGAAATTGAATGACTCATCCATGGCCACACTTTTAGGAATGAAATTAGAATGAGCTGAGGCCTTGTAACTGAAAAGAAAAAAAAAATTAACACAAATACTCTTGATAATATCTCTAACACATATCAAATTAATAAGTTTCATGTTTACTATAACACATTGTTTTTCAGTGTGAAAAGAATAACAAATACTGAGTTCTAAGTGTGCTGAATTAGGGGAATAACAATGATATTTGATGGCAAGCATGTAATATGTTTATAAAGTATTTTATCTGGTTTCTTAGGGGGCTAATAAAGTTAAAAACCTTCAAAGCTGTCTCATATTCTTAGCTGGACGGCTAACTACCAAACTGCTTATATAAAAATAATATCAGTATTACTTATGATAATAATACCTATATAATATTAACTCCTTGTGACAGTTAATATTCAGAAATATTAACAGATACCCCAGACCTTTGCTATGACATATCTGGAAAAAGTACAACCATTGTTAATACAAGGAGAATGGTTTGTGCAACATCAGTTTAACCTGACAGCCAAGGGAGTGGACTGGAACGCACATGTATTAACAATGATGATTTCATTGTACTAGTCAGTGGGGGAGGTAGACTCTATTGAGTGAGCTTGTGTACTGTGTGGTCATCACATTCAAAGTAAGTAGAGCTATGAATCTGCATCAAACTTTGTGTTAAGCTTGAACAATCCTCTGCAGAACCTTTTGGTGGTTCGAAAGGCCGCAGCTATGGGCAACTGGTGATTGGCGGCTTCATCTTGACAATGCGCCTGCCCATGCATCATGTCTCATGCAGAGTTTTTTGGTGAAACATCAAATCACCCAAATGATTCAACCCCACTACAGCCCAGGTTTGGCTCCCTGCAACTTCTGGATTCTCCCAAAACTCAAATTACCTTTAAAAGGGAAGAGATTTCAGACTGTCGATAAGATTCAGGAAAATATGAAAGGGCAACTGATGGTGACTGGGAGAACTGTGTGAGGTCCCAAGGTGCCTACTTTGAAGGGGACTGAGGCGCCATTGTCCTGTGTATAATGTTTCTTATATCTTATATCTTCTTCAATAAGTGTCTCTATTTTTCATAGTTCATGACTATATAGTATCTGGACAAACCCAATATACAAAGATGTATTTCTTTGGTTTAAGAAAATTAAAAAATATGTACCATATTTTTCGCACTATAAGACACACCTGATCATAAAACACACTTAGGTTTAAAGAAGGAAAAAATATCTAAACAAAATAGTGTACTAAAATATTTAATAAAATATAACAGAATAATACTTCAACCATGTAAAATGAACAGTAGTCAACAGCAGTATTAAGAAACATCATCACTGTCATTAACAAATGAGAAGAGACTTTAAGGTTCGAGTACTCTTCTAGTTTTCTGGGAACCCCAAGAACTCATCATCGCTAGTATCACAATTTTGGGGGCCTTTAATAACAGGCATTGAGGAAATTAAGAGGTATCATTAGTTGTAAGTCACTGAGAGTATCACTGTCCTAGTTACAGTTCTGGAGGACTACTCCCACTGCCTGTTATGGCTAGCGATACCTCTTAATCCCCTCAGTGCCTGTGTTACTACTAGAATAGTGAACCCACCATAACTCCTTTTATATACTACAAACTTCAGCATTTATGGCTGCTTACCCAGTTACTGCTGGCCTCCTCACACAGAAATCTGGTGTGCACTGGAAACAGTATGGAGGTAGATGAGACAGCTGTAGCATCTAATGGAGCCAGTAGCCAGCCAAGAACATGTTACTTCAGCTCCACCCATCTGCCTCTCATGATTGGCAGAGCTTAAAACACAGTAATTGATGACTGGAGGCAGTTCTACTGACACAGACCCCACCCAGTGTCAAAGATAACTGGCAATTGGCACTGTGGCTCATACCCTTTATTAGCCTCAGCTGATTCGACAGGTCAATGGTTGTAGCTGGAAGGGTCTGGTGGCTCTCTGCACTCTCCGAGGTCCCAGGTGATGGGCAGAGCTGGATGGCAACTGACCAGACACCCTGAGATTCATCAGTAAAGTGGGACATTTAAACATCCGCAGGGGTTTTGCGTGGGCCCACTGCTTCCTCTTCTAACAGCTGTTGCCACCGCTGACAGGTCAGGTAATACACATCATGGTCTGTGACACAATATTTGCTCCATATGACACACAGACATTTCCCCCCACTTTTTTGGGGGGGAAAAGTGCATCTTATGGAGCAAAAAATATGGTGTGTGTGTGTATGAATGCTCAAACGTCCTATATTAAGTAAAACAATGTGGATGGCATAAGATAACCACTGTAGGACAATTGTTCCTTTAGTCCAGATCTAAAATACCTGTTTCCATGTAGTAAAATGAAAGAGTATCTAATGCTGAAGTTCCACACCAACAGAATGCCTTCCGAAATCACAAACTAAAGTTAGAACTCTGGAGTTGTGTCAATTAACATGTCATTTATTGTATACCTAGCATTCTTGGAGAAACACCTATGCATCCCACTTTATTAAATAATTCTTTTCAATACAGAACTCAAACAAAGTATATATAAAATGAAGAAGATAATGCTCTATGGGATAACTAATTTATAAATCATATTATTTTAACTCCTCTTCTGCTATAATTTTCTTTCCAAGTTTTATATGATAGATCCCTGTAAAGAATACATGGTTAAAACAGCTAATATTTAATGTGTCCTTATATATTAGGTATCATTCTAAGCATTTTGTAATTTATGTTTATGGCAAAATGTTAATTCTCCCTAATAGCTATTCTCTTATTTCTTTTAAGGTAATACTGTACTTGATTTTTGGCTAGATACATTGAGACCCAGAATGACAATTTTGTGTCTGAGTTCTAATTAATGGGACTTCAATGAAAGCATGGTACAATTTTCAGTTTTGTCTTGAAAGGGAAAGGGTCCTTATGTTGGCTGAAATGCTGATTTATTTACAAGCCATCTATAAATAATATATAGACTGATGGGACAAAAGGTCAATGGATCCTGGATCTATGACTATTGCAGGATGTCAAGTCACCAAATCAGGCTGGAATTTTCAGTGAGGAAGATACAAGTATATCATGTTAAGATTTCAAAATTTTGGGCTTCATTTATATATAACTTTACATATATCCTGTGAACATGTGTAATAGGAGTATGGTTCTATAAAATTATAGATCTAAATAAAAGTGTATATCTATTTGCATTTTACTTAAATTTTAAAGTGGTCCTAGATAAGCTGAAGTCCATCAATCTGCACTTGAATCTCAGGTTAAGAATAGATGGTGTAATGATGACTGCCATTAACAAAGTATTTCTTAAAAAATGAATTCTGACTACTCTTAGATTTCCATCTTGATAGTTGATACTGCAAGAAATAGCTTACTTAAAACATTTTAATTGTTTATGTGTGTACATACACATGTGTGTCTATACACACATGCACATGCACATACAACTTTGTTGTGTGTAAAACTTATACTGTTTTCAAATAAATAAGTCAAATTTCTGGTTAGTGATGGTGCCAGGAAATAATTTGTGGAGGACTTTAGCTTCCACCCCTAAATAATCTCCCAAAACACCCAACTCACAACACAAAATGCTAATTTATAAAGTCAATTGACATTTTTCAACTTTATGTAAAACCAAAAAAAAAGTTATTTTTAGAAAGTGATTACTATTTTTGTTTATATTGTACAATGTAAGTAAATAAAGTGTGCATTCTAAGAACATGAAGATTTTAGAACACCGTGGCCCATCTTTCCATCATATTGCTGCTCCAAAGATCACGCTATGAAGGAATTCTGAACTGTGGCTAAGAAAGACCTGCTAATTCATCAAAGCAAAGGCAAGCAGACAGAGAAAATATGAGTGTTTGGCAACACAGCTTAGACACATGGCAGTTTGCATTCCATTTCTCTTCCTTTTATTTCTGTTTTCTTACTGCAGAGTATAGAGAAAGTAACAGACTTCTGAAGGTATTGGGGCAGAAAGTGAATTAAAACCTTACTCATGATTAGGTCAGACAACACAGGGTGGGTGAACAGAGCCTGGGGCCAAGTCAGAGAACATCTGACTGCTTCAAAGATAAGTGGATCTGGTCTTTGATGTTTGGCAAGGCCCTCCAGCTCTAAAATTCTATAATTCTTTCATAAAACCGAAGACTAAAACCAAACCAATCAAAAGGACTCCAACCTGAGACTTAGAGTGAGATGGTAAAATAAAGGTGAAAATTGATGAAAATAATATAAACCTTTAAAATATTTAGCATTACTTCTGAAAAAAATGTGCCTTTATGATGAACATTTATTTATATAAGGTATATTATAGATTACATCAGAGAAGGAAAACTCTGACTCCAAAAAACCTCCGCTGCCTTGCGGCATACCTCTTCAGGGGAAAGGCTAAGGGAGTAAACCCCGACAGAAAATCCGGAGCCGGAGTCCCTAAGGCGGTTTGACGTTGTAGTCAACACCGGCAACTCCTGTGGCGCACCTGAAGCCAAGCTGTATTGACTCCGTCTTTCCCTTGGACCCTTCAGCTGCGAAGAGAGGGGGGATCTGCTGCATGGGCAACAGCAGACCCTCCATATCACCCTGCCCAGGCTCTGTAGCTTCAGCTTCACTGGAGAGGACACTCCAGCGTCATCGCAAGATGTCGATTCAACACAGGAGGAGACAGATACCGTGTCACTCCCGAGTTGGACTGCACAGCCATTCTCGGCGGTGCAGATAGACTCTTGAGAAGCTACACCATCGTCTCTCGAGACGGACGGCTGCCGATGACAATTATAGATTATATATGTTTTATAATAAACTATCATATAGTAAGATAAGATATATACTAAATTATGTATATAATACCTGAAAAGAAAAATTTAATATACATACATATACAACATACAAATACATCAATTAGGTTTCAATTGAGAACTATACATAAACACCTTAAATAGGGTGTGAATTGTATTGTAAATTATTTACAAAATGATAATCTAATAATCAGATAGCAGTATATATATGAAATCTCCTGCAAGTTAGAGATATTGCCATCAGTATTTACAATACAATTCATAACCAAGGCATGATCTATTTAAGGTCTTTATACATAGTTTGTAATTCAAACTTAACTGACTAAATGTGCATGTGTATATTTGTGTTTCTATGTGTGAATATATGTATGTATATCATAATTTCTTTCCTGGTATAATATATTACATAATTATTAATATATAACATATATGTTAAATAGTTTTTATATATGCATATATAAAACATTGTATGTATATAATGCTTTTATTAAGTGTGAAACAAAAATTAAGAAATAATGCCACAGTATGAGTATACAAATTGATTGATTAATCAAGACTAGAAACAGACATTAAAGTGAATTATTGAATTATAACTCTGAACAATTCTAATAAGCATATTATACAGATCCAGCATTGATCTTAAGTAGCATTTAACATCAGCATCCTTTTACTTGGAACAAACAGACTACAGTCAATGTTTGACTATAAAGTACTTGTATAATCTATTCTATCACACCATATTAGCCTGAACTGATACTGATGAGGCCTCTGCAGTGTCTGTTCAGTATGTCTGGTATTGTAGAGAATGCACAGGGTAACAACTTGGACAGTTGTTCATCAGGCTGAAAAACATTATGATCTTAACAAATCACAACATATTTTATCTTAAGAAGTGAATTATATTTTATGAAAATGTTTTGAAAAATCATTTGACCTGGAAATTGAGACACTGGAGACATGAATAGACAGTAAATGATAAGGTGACAAAAAAAGACAGTAAGATTGTCCTACATTAGAACAGAATAGAACTATGAGAATAAGAGAAGAAAAGAGAGGATGGAAAGCCAAGGAACAAGTTCTAATAGACAATTACTTTTGAAAACAAGCATATTTAACATTTTATTTGGTTTATCCATATTTGATTTTAAGTCATTTGTGTTGCCTTAGGTAGTATGTGAGCAGCTCACATTCTCATAGTCATATCTATTCTCTTCATTGTCTATGACCTTAGCTTGTCAGACTGCCTCTCTGATTTGGGAGTGAGTTCTTTTCTTTAAGGTTCCTCAATGAATCCCTGGTTGGCTAACTATACTGTCTGTCCAGAAGTTCAATTACTCTTAATTTTTCAAGATTGAGCAACATGCATTTTCAATCTTGACTCCAGCTTATTTGTTTCCAGTTTCAAACACAGCCCATTTTTGATACCTAGAGATTAATATCAGAGAAATTGAAGACAAGGTGTTTCCCTGTGGAAGTATGTACCTGTGGAAGTATGGGCAGATAGGGACCCAAATTTAATATTTTTATAAGTAATTACAACATGACAAATGTGTGCCTAATTCACCTCTTGAAAAAGCAGGCCAAGAGAAGAAATGATAAAGGGCTGGATCAGAAGACAAGATGAGTGTGTTTGGCTGTAACTATGAGTGATATCAAAATCAAGAAAGTACGTGCCGGACTTCCGACCAAGATGGAGGCTTAGACGGACATGCTAGGTCTCCCTCTACAACTAGAGAGGAATACAACTACTTCAAAACAAAGGATAACTAGAAATTCCAGAAAATAAAACTACACGGAAGCCCAACATATGAAGTTATAAACCAGCGGTGCCATTTGGGCAGGTAAGAGTTAAAGAGGGCAGCGCTGTTTGCGGTCGCACCTGGAGCGGCGGGGCGGCGAGGAATCCCGGCTGCAGCCAAGCCCCTGGCAGTGCGCGACCCCGGCGCTGGGGAGAGCGGCCGCCGCATCGCCTTGAACAATGAGGCCCAGGGGGGCGGGAGGACGGATCCCGGTCTCCTAGCTGAATAACTGTGTGAATCCATCTTGGACCCCCGCCCCCAAAGAAAGCACCACAGGGCTGCGAAATAGGTCGCAGACAGGCGCCGGTCGCTGAATTGTGATGCGTACACAGGCACTGCCCCTTACAGCCGGCCCAAGAAAACAAAACGCATCTGTCAAAATGAGGCAGACAACTATAGAAATCCCGGTAGCACAGCTCACCAGGCAACAGATAGAGAACCTGACAGATGAACAGATAAGAAACCTGTCAGAGGCTCAGTTCTGGGCCATTGTTATCAGGTGGCTTACAGAATTCACAAAAGAGCAGGAAAAAGATAAGAAAGAAGCGAAAAACATTCATAACGAAAGGAACAAAACCACATACGAGACAGATGGTGAGGAAAAAAAATCCAGAGTTCATTTCAACAAACTGGAATATGGAGAAGGAACAAGCAGTCAACCAATGCAGAGAGAGGAAATGGGAAGCAACAATGAGAGGATCAGAAACCTCCAGGACAGCTATAAAAGGCCCAACATAAGAATCATTGGTTTGCCAGAGAGCGAGGAAGATGAACTAGAACTTGAAAAATTGAGTGAAAATATAATAAAGGAGAACTTCCCAGACTTGGGGAAGGGAATAGACTTGCAGGTCCAGGAAGCAAGGAGAGTTCCCAAGAGACTGGACCCAGGGAGAACCACTCCAAGACACATTATAATCAAAATGTCAAAAATTAAAGATAAAGAGAGAATCTTAAAAGCAGCAAGAGAGAAGAAAAGAATTATGTACAAAGGGGTCCCAATTAGACTATCAGCTGACTTCTCAAGAGAGACCCTACAGGCAAGAAGGGACTGGCAAGAAATATTCAAAGTAATGAAAATCCAAAACCTACAACCACGAATACTCTATCCAGCGAAATTGTCATTCAGAATAGAAGGACAGAGAAAGTGTTTCCAGGACAAAATAAAACTGAAAGAGTTCATTAGATCCAAACCACTGTTATATGAGATGTTAAAGGGACTGGTTTAAAAAACAGAAGCTAGGGAGATGAAACAAAGGCAAACTAAACAGGCAACGAGAGTGGAAAAGGAACTGTGGGTACGGGAAGCATATTGGGGGGAGGTCAACAGGGAGGGGGAGTGGGGAGAGGGAGGGAGATGATATAGGAATTGGGGATCATGGTAGGAGGGAATGGAATAGACGGAGAGAGGTTGGGAGGAACTGTATGCACAACTAATGGACATAATCTAAAAGGGGGGGACAACTGGAGGGAGGGGGGCCACCGGGTGGAGGGGAGCAGAGGGAAGGGAAATTGGCACAAATGTAATATTTTAATCAATAAAACACATTAAATCTGAAAAAAAAATCAAGAAAGTAAACAGATATGAAAGTCAGTTGGGTAATGGCTCAGGCAAAATTACTAAAATGAAGAGGGAAACCTAAAAAAATCATCAAAAGTCAAAGCTAGAAGGGAAATTTGAAAAAAAGAATTAGCCTGAGAATGGACAGCAGGTAAATCATTGATAGAACAAGCTACTGATGATAGAGTGATCCTGGGTGAAGCTTGGGAAGACTTTTTTAAAATGCTTCTCTAGTTGTAGAGTTCCTGAAACGTATGAGAGAATTTAAATTTTGCATTTCACTTCAACATATTAAGTGAATATTTGTGTATCAAACAAAGATATTGTCAATAAAATTAATCTTTTTATTTGTTAGTAGACAAAAATTTAAACGGTATTTCCTATGTTTCATATTTTTGTCTAGGCACTGTGGATAGAGCTATAAATACTAGATCCTGAATTCCTGGAATTTATATTCAAAAAGGAAAACAGACAAGTAAATGCAAAATATAGTATCTAGTAGCTGATAAATGGCATGAGGAAAAAATAGAAAGGGAAACACTTATGAATTCAGGATTGTCAAATGAAGATATTCTGAAATATGAACATTTGAGCAGAGAACAGGAGTAAACCAAGTAAATACGTAGGACACAGGCAATCCAGTCCAGAGGGACAACCACAGTATGTCTTAAGTGCTCTTCTCATCCAAGTCCCAAATAATAGAAATAATAAGCAAAAAAGTTATCTAAATATAGATCAAAGAATAAATTCATTAACAGACAAGTTAACTTCTAAAGGTAGGATTTCTGAAATACTGGATTAGAGCGTGTGGATTTAAATTGGTGTTATAGTGAGCCACCTCTCTCTTGGATCTATAAACCTTGGAGCATACTGATGTGGGATCACAGATCTGTAGTGCAAGCTTTGCCTGGTAGCCTAAAAATGGGAAGGTCAAGAATAACAGGCTAAATTCTAAGGGGGAGGTAGTATAGTAAGGAGATGGATCTATCCTCATTTGATGGTGTATTTATTTCATGAAAGCAATGCAGATTTGAGAAGACAAGAGAATCTGAGCACCCATGGTGCTTTAGAGCAAGTATAGTTCAAAGAAGAGACTATGTCTTACATGAACTATGGTTTTGAATACCTAACTCCCACTGTAGAGGAAGTATGGCCTATTGAATGACAAATCTCTCTAGTCCAATTACTTGTCCCTACTGCTACATAGAAGAATAAGGGCAAAAGATAAGATAGTAAAACAGAAATTCCCTTACAACATCTCCAGAGGTGCTAAAGTGAGAATATTAAAAAATAAATAAATAAAGGTTTCCTTTGATATTCTTCATATATTTTTTTAATCCCAAAGGCAATAGCAATACCTGTAGTCAACCAGGTATATTTATAAGCCCATTGGGAGAAAAACTAGCAACAAATCATGCTTGCTCTGCACTCACCTTCATCATTTTGCTCCCTAATCTCTACTACCGCTGATTCTCTCCTCCTAGGACAAGACTTGGGTAGTTCAGTGTTCATACTCAAATTACTGCAATACTCAGATTTTATTACTAAAATTAATAAATAAAGGTATTAATTACATTTTATTCCACCTTAATTTTCCATCTGAAATCTTTTTGTTATGTAGTCCAGTGTTTCTACACAGGGCATGTAGGACAGTGAGTGCTCTGAGGTAACATAAAAGTATTCAAAATAATACAGGTTTTGCAATATAAGAAATCCATGTTTAACTAATATTAATTCCCTCCCTTCAGTAATAAAAGTTAAGTTCAAAAAATAAAACATCCACTCTTTATTGTTTAAAGAAATTCAGATAAGAAGTTTACAGTGTCAACCCAAAAATTTCCTCTGAAATAATATCTGTTTCTCTGCATAGCTATGACTCCTTAAGCATCTTCAGTTATATTAATCCTACTCTAAGACTTTTTTAAGTTCCACTTTTATGAAGAATTCAGAAAGTAAGACTCATAAAAATGTCACATAATCAACTCTACAATTACACATGCTTTTTCTCTCTAAAAATGCAAAAACAATACAATACTTTCAGAAATTATGCTAAGCAAATTTTGTTTCCAGCAACTGGAATTTACTACCATTTGCATCATTATACAAAAGACCATAGCAGAGACATCTGAATGAAATTTGGGGAGGTGAGAATTAGAGACAAAGATCATGTGAAGGCTCTCAAATGCTCTTGTATTCTTTCAGAACTTAAAAATTAGCTGTAGTGTTACATCTTGACACCAGGTCTCCCTGATGCTGTGTTCTCTTTCCAAAGTATCTTTCTACATCATGCCCAAATGTCTTCCAACATTAATATCTTAGTTTTCCTGGCCTAATCCCAAGGGGGTCTTAGTTAAATGAAATCTGGTTTTCTTTATGATAATTGCCTCTGTAAAGCCAAGCTTTTTAATTTATTCTGCATTCCCAAAGAATCAGAATCAACACAACCACTCTAGAGCTGCTGTCATGTTTTATCCAAGCACTCCCTGCAACCCCACCCTCCAATATACCGACGGAGATCAAGGGGGAGGATTCTCTACAGATTCTAGCTCATGAAAAGACTGGAATTGAGAAAATATAAACAACGTGAAAACCTCTAATCTGCTAAGCAAGTGCCTTATAACCTCAAAGCACAGATCTCTCCAGGTAAAAGCCAATTAAAAAATGTGGCTTAAATATAACAAATAGTCTTTTTAGAACCCATCCATGTTTACAACCTGAAACACCCACCTATGGAAAGGAGTTGATTTCAAAAGCTACAAATAATTCAGGCCTTTCACATATACCAGTTATTCACAGAGAAAGGAGAGAGGAAGACAGAGGGCAACAGAGAACATACACACACAGGGACAGGTAAGGAGGAAGATGGGACAAAGAGAAACACACACACACACACACACACACACACACACGAAGAGGCGGAATTGGGAGAGCAGACAGAAAGAAAGACGGAGACAGAGACTGAGGTTACTGTCTTTGGAAGGCAGTAGTAAGACCCTAACTAAAGATTCTTACCATATGGAGGCAAAAGCCCTTCCACTAATCTTCTTACTCATTCGGCAGAACAACAACAAAAATAGTAGATTGTTATTTTCTTTTTTTTTTTAAGTATATTTTATTGATTATGTTGTTACAGTAGTTACAATTTTCTTTTACCTTTGCTCTCCCCTGCCCAGTACCTCCCTTCCCTCCAGCAACTCCACCCCCCCCTTAGTTCATGTCCATGGGTAATGCATATAAATTCTTTGGCTTCACCCTTTCCTATATTATTCTTAACTCCCCCCTGTCTATTTTGTACCAACCAATTATGCTTCTTAGTCCCTGAACCATTTCCCTATTTCTCTCCCTCCTCCCTCCCAGCTGATAACCCTCCAAATGATCCCCATACCTATGATTCTGTTCCTATGCTGGTTTGCTTAGCTGGATTTTGTTTTTTATTTTTTAAATTCAGTTGTTGATAGTTGTGAGTTTGTTGTCATTTTAGTGTTCATTGTTTTGATCTTCTTTTTCTTATTAAGTCCCTTTGACATTTCATATAATAATGGCTTGGTGGTGATGAACTCCTTTAGCTTTACCTTGTCTGCAAAGCACTTCAACTGCCCTTCCACTCCAAATGATAGCTTTGCTGGATAGAGTAATCTTGGTTGTAGGTTGCCTTTCATCACATTGAATACTGCTTGCCAGTCCCTTCCTGCCTGCAAAGTGTCCTCTGAGAAATCAGCTGATAGTCCTATAGGAACCCCACTGTAGGCAACTCTCCGCCTCTCTCTTGCTGCCTCCAGGACTTTGTCTTTATCTTTCACTTTTGGCATCTCAATCATGATGTGTCCTGGTGTGGTCCCCTCTGGGTCCAGCTTGCTCGGGACCCTCCGTGCTTCCCAGACCTGTATGTGTGGGGAACAGACAGGCATGGGGAGATGTGAGAAGCAGACAAGCTTGGTTTAAAAGACTCTGACCGCTAGGGATTTCTGGACCCAAGGGTGGGTAGGACAATGACATGTCCAGCTTGAAGCAGCTAGAGGAGCTCAAGACCTTCGCCCATTGTCCTTTATAGGATTATAAAGGGTCTTAAGTCTGAGAGGGAGGGATTGTTATTTTTTATTGTTAAAATAATTATTTAATCATTTATTTATTTAAAAAAAAGAAGAAGAATATATGAAAGGGTGAAGCGGGAGAGCTTGTATGTATGACCCATGGGCATGGACTTGGGGAGGAGATTGCTGTGGGGGGTGCTGGGTGGAAGGGAGCAAAGGGGAAGAAATTGGAACTATTGTAATAATATAATCAATAAAATATACTTAAAAAAAAAAAGATTCTGACTGCTGTGCAGAGCCACCACCCCCACCACCCCCACCGCTGGGCCCTTAGCCAGCAGATTGTCTTCCAGGCCTGCTCTGAATCCCACCCTCCAGGGGATTTTAAAGATACAATAGAAATACTAAGTGACTTTTAAGGTTAAGGGAACCTGCTCTGTTCTTCTCTAAACAGCCCCAAATTCTTGTCAGTAGGATGTGAAAAAACAAAATGATTAAGCAAGAGTAAATGTTTTGAACTTGTGTAAAATACTTGGGTGCCTCAACCCTGTATTTTTCTGCATTTCCCTTTGTTATTATTCCCAACCATTTGGTGGGGTGCTGCATGTTTTTCCTTATGCATTTCCCATGTGGAAAGTAGATAAAAACCATGGCTAATAAAGAAATGGGGGCGATTTTCCTCAGAGAAAACCCCCTCCCTTCCTTCCTCAGATAGTGAGTGTCTGAGTAGTTTCTTCATACACTCCGAGGGACCCAGAGTCTCTCTCATGTATGTCCATCTCCTTCACAAAATTTGGGAAGTTTTCCTCATTTTTTTCAATTCTTGCTTCCTTATTCTGCATTAGTTGACTGGTTTTTTATTCCTTATGTTCCAATTCATTTATTTGGACCCCAGTTTCCTTCCCTTCACCATTGGTTTTGTGTGAATTTTTCTTCATTTCACTTAGCATAGCCTTCACTTCTTATGTGTTTGCTGTACTCAAGCATATCTGTCAAGCCTGTGAGCATCTTTATCACCAGTGTTTTGAATTCTGCATCTGTTAGGTTGTCTATCTCCTCATCTGTTAGGTTGGCTATCTCCTTGTCTCTTAGTTCTCCCACTGGAACCTTGATCTGTTCCCCATTTTGGGCCATACTTCTCTGTCTCCTCATTCTGATAGGCTCCTGTGTTTGTTTCCTTCTGCATCCCAGGTAGAGCTGTCGCTCCTGTTACATTGTAAGGGGCGAAGCCTTAGAGATTCATTAGTACAGGGCAACCTGTTTCACCACGTTGTGGCGCTGTATGTTGTGGAGGGGTTCAAGAGGGAACAATGCTGCTTGCCCAGCACTCGCCCCTTTTCCAGGCACCTCTCCCACTTCTGCACTCAACTGGCGCCCCTCTAGCTGCTGCCCTGGCTGTTGTTCACAGAGTGGGTGCTGGGACTGTGAGCTGCGAGGTCCAGTGAGGAGCTGGGAATGCACCCCAGGTGTCCCTCCTGACCTCTTAAAATGTGTTACTGTGCTTTATGCCGGCCTGCCACTGCCATTGCTGCTGCCGCCACTGCTGTCACCACCACACTGCATCCTGTCTTCCCTGGCTCCACCCCTCCTACCTGTCTGGATGAGTATTTCTTCTTTATATCTTTGTTTGCTGGACTTCCATGCAGTTTGATTTTCTGGAACTTCTTGTTCCAGAAGTTTCTAGTTTTGAAGTAGTTTTATTCCTTCTCAGTTGTGGAGGGAGATGAGCATGTCTGTCTATGCCTCCATCTTAGCTGGAAGTCTGTATTTTCTAATATTTGGGCAATATAACTAACAGCTGGTTGAACAATGTTGCTCATTACATGTCAGAGCATTATAAAGTAGATTAACTACTCATCCTCTTACAAGCAGGGGCAAGTGAAGAGACTTATAGAAGATGGAAACTGCCTTTTCAGCCTGATGCCAGAGGACACCGGGTCTGCAGAGTGCTCTCCTTGAAGAGCCCAAATGGGAATGTGGGAAAAGGAAAAAAAGATCTCCCACCATACCCATCACTCATTCTAATTCAAAATCGATCAGTGCCATGGATGGTATGAGTCTGAAGGTACGAGCAGAAAGAACTAGAAATGTTGGATAACTTTCTGCAGAGAGGTGACATTTATAAGAGTTTTGAAAGTTAAGTAGGATTTTCATTAGGCAGTCAAGTTTAAAAGGGCATTCCAAGTAATAAGAACAAAACCTTTGAGATATAAAGTATATAGCTCATTTGGCAAACAATGAGAATTTAGTCAGAAAAAGCTCATGTTACTGGAATTGACAGAGAGAGAGAAGTAGAAAGATAGCATGTGTATATGAGTGTGCAGGTATACGTGGAAAAGGCAACTTGTTCAAATATTATGATTCTTTTTAAATGTCACACTGAAGACCTAGATTTTAATCTTTAGAAATGGTAAACCAATAAGAATTTTTCAGCAGAGGAATGAAATAATATGATCAGTAACTTAGGGAAAAAATAATTCTAGAGGATATGTGGAAGATGAGGACAGAAAGCTAAGATTGATGTGATCTCAGTGGCCCCAGAAATTTAATCCTCATCAATGTGCAATGCTCCCTAACAGGTATATAACTTTGTAATCTTTGTATAGAACAGAATCTTCATGACAACTTTGGACCTCTATAGCACTTGGAAGTGCTCTGAATGAAGGCTTGACAAATCTAGATATGGCACTAGAAGGGATTGATGTTTTACATAATGGCCCAAACAAAGACAACAAGGAAGATCTAGACCAATGTTAACAAGGCTCAGAGATTTGTAGTGAAAACCATTTTCAATTGGTAACCTTGATCTTCTTTATTCTTTTTGCCCAGTGACCAGCTATAAGATAGTTGTCAACCTGGAGTACCACCCCTTAAAATTGTTTGGTATTTTATGGGCGTATTTTTCACTAGGCTGTGGTGCTGACTTTTAGTGAACAGGGCACAAGGATGCAAAACTTCCTGAAATGTGTAAAACAGAGCCTTAATAATAACCAGCATTATAAAGATACCACCAAAAATGCCAATAGTTCTCCTGTGAGAAGCACTGCTGTACCTACTGTTTCCTTAAGTGTTCTATCAAACATTTCAGCCCTAGGTGAAAAACAAACCAACAACTCATAAAACAATGTAACAGTGATAAGTGAACTTGTTCAATTCTGAATACCATACCTCTTCTTAGAGAAGAATTTAATACATTTGCATATTAATAGCACTAAACAGTTCTATTTAACTTTGTGTAATTCAATGTTTCTTAAATATATTCTCTGTAAAATCCCATAGACTACTTTCAGAAACTGTCTTAGAAATACAGAATCATAGGTCACATCTCAGATTTTGCATTCTAACTAGCTCTGAGAGTAATATTGTTAGTAGCAGTCAGAGTGAAATAGGGTATGTGGTGAAACAGCTGCAATTGATAAAAGCTACAGGAACAGTCAACAATGAAGTAAGACCACCCCTTAATGGATTTATGACAAAAACCAGCAGACACCAGCTTAATACAACATGGTGACTAATTTCACCTAATGATTACCCATAGCCTCATTATACCCCCATTGGAATTCATTAGCATGTTAATTGACACACCCCGAGCTGCCCTGATCAAAAATGGAAAGCCCATATAAGGACCTGAAATGGCCGACAGTACTTCTCTCAGTAATCCCCACACCCTTCCCAGGAAGATCCTGAATATTCCTCGCCCTTATTAATACCCAAGCCCTCCTCATTAAATGAACCTCAATAAAGGGAGCAAGTTTCACTAAAGGGCTGCTCTGTCTGTGGAGTAACCCATTCTCTGTCTCACTGCTTAACTGATTAACTCACTTTCACTGTAAATGCTCTGTTGGATCTTATTTGAATTCTTTCTTACAAAAAACCAAGAACCCACAGGTCATGGACCTTTGGGTCCCTGGACCCTCAGAACACCTATATTAAAAGGATCACACAGTAGAGGTTCAGAACAGGCTTCCCATAAATGTGCCACGTTGGCACGTGAAATATTTTGAACCGAAGGCAATCAAGACCCTGCAGACTAATGGGAAACATTTACTTCTCCTTAAAGCATTTAAATTAGGGGCCTTACCCATAATAAGAGTGCTCATCAGAAATAACTTTCTTTGATCTATCTATATGTCAGGGAAAACTAATAATTACTGAACTTCTGCTCTTCTTACTGTCCTGCAATGACCTTCTTTGCCTCTGAAGCCCCAAGACAACTTACATCATCCTTGGCACAGAATGTCATGAAGTATCTCATTTTCCCTATTGTGTCTCTGAACCTCTCATGAGAAAGTCTCTGACTTTCTCATAAATGTGGGATTCCCATGCATATGTATGTAATTAAATTTTGTTATTTCCTCTTGTTAATCTGTCTCATTTAGGTTTAATTATTAGACCAATAAAAAGAAACTTGAGGGTAGAGGAAACTTTCTTCCTCCTTCACAACACATTGAGTAGCAAGGCAGACTGTTGGTTCTCAATCCTGCTTCTGATTTTAATCAGCTGAAAATGTTTTTAAAAACATTTAAAAACATTTTCAGAGAGAGAGAGAGAGAGAGAGAGAGAGAGAGAGAGAGAAAGACTGATGTCAGAGTCCCATCTTCAGAGATTCTGGTAAAGTTTATACATCTTTTTTTTTTTTTTTTCAAACTCCCTAGGTGATTTCAATACCCAGCCAAATTGACAACCCCTACTTTGAGTTGTTACTGTGTTTTACTGAATGGGTACCCTTCAATGATAGGTACTCCTATCATGACAGATGCCAATGAGATTTATCTTATTGTTTATTTACTTATTATACAGCTGTTTGAGTTGGAATAAGTATAACCAGCATGATAAGCAAAAAAATTGCAATTTGGATTCTAATATTTTCAGATCTATTTTCAGTTCTCAGAGTAACCTCAGGCTTATGTATTTAAAGTTTTTTTTTTTCCATTTGAGAAATCACAATATAAGCAGACTGACTTATCGCATGATAATGAAAATTTGAAAGAGAAATCGATCTTATGTTGAGTGAAGCACACTTTGAAAAGCCATTGCAAAAATCTCTACAAAGAGATGTGTTTAGACATGCATTTAGAAAGAACACTCTAGTAAGTTAGAGAAACAGATACAGGGAAGAGAAACTGAAGATGTACAGAAGAGTTAGGATACTGTTTCACATGTTTGTAGACAAGAGATTATGAAGCTTTACAGGGAAATGAACAAGTGAATTCTTGATGAAGGAAATTAATCAAGTAGAAGTATTTTTTGAGTTAGTCTTACTTGTCATAGAGGAGGAAGAATAATTTTCCCTCTACTCTTTGAGGTTCCTGGTTGGTACCACCTTAAAATAGAAAGACAGATTAACAGGAGAAAAACAAACAGAAGTTTAATAACATGCATAACTCCTGTATACAAGGAAGAGACCCAAGAAAACTGATCACCACTCCAATATGGCCCAAGCCACCACCTTAAATACTATCTCCAACTAAAGATAAAAGGAGAGGTTGAGGAGTTGGGGAACCAGTTATGCAAAGTTACCAGGGGAAAAAAAACTGTAAATAAGGATATGGTTATAATACAGACATAAGGCCTGTCTTCTCTACTATAGTTCCTAGACATTGTCATCTTCCTCCTTCTGTTTCAGAGTGGGATACATCCTTACAAATGGAGATTTCCCTTAGAAATGTAAATAAGTTACAAAAGTGTAACTTCTCAGTTTTTAGAGCTTTTCCTGTGTCTGCTGTTTCTTAAAAAATAATCAGCTGAAGATAATTTTTATGCCAAAGAGGCAACTTTTGTGTGGCAAATTCTGTTCCCATTCAATGTTTATTGGTCTAAATGGGGAGAATGAGAGCAGAAAATTTTACAAATAGAACCCAGATTTTTTGCTTGAGAAGCTAAAATACAGAAAGAGAAACAATTTAGTAGATATAGATTTTGAAAATTTATTTTAACAATAGGTACTAAAAACTGTTACCAAACTCAAATAATTAAGTTCATCCGCCTGTACACTCTGTCCAATAAATGCACAAGAAGAGATTTGCAGTAAAAAAAGAAATTCGTTTATTAGAATTGGCCAATCTGGAAATGCGTGAGCTTGTGCTCTGAAAGACCCTGATGGCTGAAGGTTACAGGTTATATATGGCAATATTACAAGATACCAAGGGTTAGGGGTTCGGAGTCATGTTAGGAGCTGACTGGTCAGATAGGGGTAATAAATAATTTCACCAGGTATTGAGGACAGCTTTGAGGTCAGCTATGGTGTTCAGAACCAGTTTTAAAGAGAGATAGCCAAGGGGGTTGACATGCCTTAGAGCTCAGTAACTACAACATAATTTAGATTAAGTTATGTCAATGTTGACCCTGGCTGGTTTGGCTCAGTGGATTGAGCGTCGGCCTGCGAGCTAAGTGTCGCTGGTTCGATCTTCCAGTCAGGGCACATCAGAGAAGGAAAAGTCTGACTCCAAAAAACCTCCGCTGCCTTGCGGCATACCTCTTCAGGGGAAAGGCTAAGGGAGTAAACCCCGACAGAAAATCCGGAGCCGGAGTCCCTAAGGCGGTTTGACGTTGTAGTCAACACCAGCAACTCCTGCGGTGCACCTGAAGCCAAGCTGTATTGACTCCGTCTTTCCCTTGGACCCTTCAGCTGCGAAGAGAGGGGGGGTCTGCTGCATGGGCAACAGCAGACCCTCCATATCACCCTGCCCAGGCTCTGTAGCTTCAGCTTCACTGGAGAGGACACTCCAGCGTCATCGCAAGATGTCAATTCAACACGGGAGGAGACAGATACCATGTCACTCTTGAGTTGGACTGCACAACCATTCTCGGCGGTGCAGATGGACTCTTAAGAAGCTACACCATCGTCTCTCGAGACGGACGGCTGCCGATGACGACGACGATGTCAATGTAAGAAATGTTCAAACCTGTAGAGAATTTTTATGAGTTTATTTGAGCCAAACCAATGGCAATTGATGGGAAGAAGCAAAATGTTGATGAGTTGAGAAAATGCTCCACAGAATGGCAGAGATGCACCTTACTTTACACATTGCAATCAAAAGAGAGGATATTAGAGGGTTACATAAAATCCATTGGTGTTAATAATTAGGAAGGTGAGAGGAAGCAAAGCAGGGGTTGGGGTGTGGGGTGGAACCTCTGGGACAGGATAAAAGGTAAAATGATAGGCACATACTTCTTTTACACAAGTGAATACAGGATAGTTAATAGCCAACAATTAACATAATAACAATAACAACGAGGGGATCTGTGTTCTCTGCAGGGTGGTGCCTATTATTTGAGGGGTCCAGAAAAAGATAAATTATTGTCTTTTTGCAAAGGCATATTATCAGGTATATTATCCTAAATGTAAAAAGACAACAGACAGGCTTAGCTGAAGTGAAGATTGACCTTTGTTAGAGAAAAATACTGCCTTAAAACATGACTACCCTCCAGGAACTTCTTTTAGTCAAAAAGTTTTAATTTTAGACTATCTTATGTGCTTACTTTAGGTCTCTGTGTTTGTAACACTTTTTCACCCATGGTTGTTATCTTTAGCCTGTCTAGGGCTGAAACCTGTGACCATTAGTCAGAACTAGGCTCTCATCTTCTGCTGCCACAGGGTCAATGACCATTGAGATGTGAGACTGAAACAGGGTTCATATATTCTCCAAGACCCATGGTTTTGGGGATGGGAGAAGGAGACAATACAGCTTTTAAGGTGCTTTGCATATATGTCGCAAACTGGTAGCTAGACAATAGCTGTGCTACTGCCCCAGGGCAAAAAGTGTATATGACTTTCAGGATTTAAAAGAAGGGTTGGCAGCCTTGAGAAGAGAGAAATATGATGGAGCGGTGCCATGATTAGGAGTGCCATGATGTAGGAGCAAGTTGTAGCAGACACATAGGAAACAGCAAGCAGCTATGCAATATATAGTCAGGATCCGGCCATGCAACCTGGGCTAGTAAGGAAGTGCCTGTTCTAGCTGACTTTAAAGCTACCAAGGACCCTGCCTTGCAGATCCAGACTCTATCTGGACTCTTGGAACTCAGGAAATGCAGAGAGGATATTCTCTTAGGACTTGTGCCTTTCCTGAATTTAACCACGATCCAGTGTAACACAGCAAATGCTTTCCTGGATGATTATACAGAGGCTGAAGACATCGTACCCCAGATCCTGAAGGAGAAATCTGATAGATAAGAGATGGGGAACTATTGGGCTTGGTTTTGGCTTCTAGACTTTTGGGGAGCAAGGGAAGTGTTGGGTCTCATGGAAGAACAGGGCTCTGAGCTGGAGTGCTCCCAGTCCTGCCCACCCCACCACACCAAAGTTAGAATATTATAAATAAAGACCTATTTTTCTCACCATACCAAGGTTAGAATATTATAAATAAAGGCCTGTTTTTCTCAACACTAATTGTTGGGTCATACACCAAGGCGCCACGTGAATGAGCCTTGGTTTGCTCAGTAACAAGATTAAGGTCAGGTCAGTGAAGTGTACTAAGAGAGAAGAACGAAAAATGGTGGTTTTAAAACTAAAGTTAAAATAAAATCAGTTATGAGGACCCTTGATTTCAAAACTATAGAAGTTTAGATATCCTCTATAGGATAGAAAATAAATAAATAAAAGACCTGAGAATAGAATGCAGAGAAACCTCCACATAAGTGATACTAGGAGAAAAAAAAAAAAAAAAAAGGTGGAAGAAGATGGAATTATCAGAGAAGCAGGAAATCACAGAAAACAAAACTGGGGAGCTTTTCAATGTAGAAGAGGAAGATAACAAAACCAGTCTGCAGGGAGATGTCAAAGAATAAAAACTTAAACTGATTGTTTTAGGCACTAGGAATCTACTGCTGACCTGTGAGAGATGTGTTTTCCTACCACCAAGGGAACTATAGTCAGAATAAGGAGTGAAGAAAAAGGGATATAGACTATGAAATGAAGGCAAAAACAGCAATTCTGGAAGACTCAAGAGGTTTTTCCATTGGCGGAAGACCTGGTGAGCTTGAGGGCAAAATGTAAAGACTGGTGCAGGATGTGATA
This sequence comes from Furipterus horrens, assembly GCF_987537825.1. Lineage (NCBI taxonomy): Eukaryota > Metazoa > Chordata > Mammalia > Chiroptera > Furipteridae > Furipterus > Furipterus horrens. Next base: position 57,199,550 of record NW_028327172.1, on the reverse strand, counting down.
AGGGGTTGGGGGCAGGGTGTGGTAGGAGATACGTAAGAACCATAGAGCAAGTTGTGACAAATCAAAGAATGAGAAGAAGGGTGAAAGCCCCCTTCCTATATAAAAAGAAATTTTCTAGCTAAAGTTAAAGATCGGGTAATCTATGAAGAAGCAGTAAGTGTGTAAAAAACAGGTTTAGTGTATCCTTTGTAAGAAAGATGAAGAAGAATACTGAACATTCAGTTAAATTCAACAGATTTAACTTGTATTTGATCAGAGGGTCACAGGCCTAAAATTTTTTTCTCTAGTGGTATCACTCTGGGAATGAAATCTAGGAAAATATTATTGATGAATCTCACTGAACTTCCTGTTTATTTTGAGTAGAAAAAAATGGAGAGGAAGTACTTATGAGATTAATAAGAATGTTATATGTTCCTTGTTTTCATGCCTCTGGTTCTATTTTGCTTGTCTGTTTGTTTTGTTCATTAGGTTCCTGTATTAGGTGAGATCATACGGTATTTTTCTTTCGCTGCCTGGCTTATTTCACTAAGTGTAATATTCTCTAGTTCCATCCATGTTGTCGCAAAAGGCAGGAGTGACCAAGGGGAGGAGGGAGGGGGAGAAAGGGAAAAAGAAGAGGAACAAATGTAAATGACCCATGGACATGGACAACAGGGTCGGGATCAACTGTGGGAGTGGGGGTAGGAGGGCAGGGCAGGGGAGAGCAATGGGGGAAAGATGGGACAACTGTAATAGAACAATATTTATTAGAAAAAATGTTGGTTTGGCTGTGATGCTAGACTTGGATTCTTAGTAAAATATGATGAACAATAGTTTTCATGAAGAAATTAGTGTTTTTTTCTGTTCATATATGTTTGACCTTGAGGTTTTAAGTATGTACATGATAACCAATGTAAACACTGTGATCTACAACAATTTCAAGTAATGTCTAGTTTACTATAGAATGCACTGTGATGGTTGGCCTGAATACTCAGTAAAATATGTGGAACAGTAGTTTTTATGTAGAAATTAGTGTACTTTTCTTGTTCAAATCTGTTTAAACTTGAGATTCCTATGTATGTACATGTGAGACAATATAAACACTGTGTTTTACAACAATTTCAAGCAAGTAATGACTAGTTTATTATAGATTCCATGCATTTTACTATGTACTAAAGTGTTACTTACTCCCAAGTGGTTTTTTAAATAGAATATTGCAATTCCTCTATTAATATTGTTATCTTACACTGTGTTGTAGTTAACATTAGATATATTATGTGATCATGAAGCAGAAATAGTGCTTTCATAAAAAGTTGGTATGGAGACTTCCGGCCAAGATGGAGACCTAGACAGACACTCTGCATCTCCCTCCACAACTAAGGAGGAATACAACTACCCTAAAACTAGAGACAACCAGGAGGTCCAAAAAATCGAGCTACATGGAAGTCCAACCAACAAAGATATAAAGAAGAAATACACATCCAGACAGGTAGGAGGGGCTGAGTGGGGCAGAGAGGACACAGCGGTGGCAGCAGCAGGCCAGCAGAAAGCACAGTCACACATTTCAAAAAGTCAGTAGGGATACCTGGAGAGTGCTCCCAGCACCAGACCAGGCTGTGCAGCTCATGGTCCCAGAGCTGGGGAAAATAAAACCTCATTGTTTTTGACTGTGCAGACCAGTGGGGGTTGGGGCAGAGGAAGAAACTGCCCATTTCTCAGCAGAGACCACTTGTTTTAAGGGCCCCCATGGTCCTAGAATGTCTGGAGACCCACCCACTCTGGGAACAATGGCCAGGACAACAGCTAGAGAGGCGCCAGTCCCATACAAAGTGGGAGAAGTGCCTGGAAAAGGGGTGGGTGCTGAGCAAGTGACATTGTTCCCTCTTAGACCCTTCCCCCACACATGGCACCACAATGTGGTGAAACAGGTTGCCCTGTACTGAAAAATACCTAAGGCTCTGCCCCTTACAATGTAACAGGAGTGAGAGCTCTACCTAAGACAGAGAGGCAAACAAACACAGGAGCCTGTCAAGATGAGGAGACAGAGAAATATGGCCCAAAAGGGGAATTAAGCAACAAGAAGATAGCCAGCCTAACAGATGAGGAGATAGCCAACCTAACAGACAGAGAGCTTAAAACACCCTAAACAAAATCCAACTAAGCAAACTAGAATAGGAACAGAATCATAGGTATGGGAATCATTTGGAGGGTTATCGGCTGAGAGGGGGAAGGGGGAGAAATGAGGAAATGGTGCCGGAATTAAAAAGCATAATTGTTTGGTACAAAATAGACAGGAGGAAGTTAAGAATAATACAGGAAAGTGTGAAGGCAAGGAACTTATGTGTATTACCCATGTACATGAACTAAAGGGGGTGAGATTGCTGGAGCGAAGGGGGGTACTGGGCAGAGGGAAGCAAAGGAAAAAAATTGTAACTACTGTAACAACATAATCAATAAAATATACTTAAAATAATTTTTAAAAATAAAATAAAGTGGCACTTGATTAGCAGCACCAGACATGTCCTCTTAAACTTATCACTAAAGTACTTACTTGTATGACATAAAGATAAAATTCACACCATTATTTAAAGAGACCCTGACAATTTAAGAGCTAAGAATTTCCACTAATTTTATTTCTGATAGAGCTTGTTAAAATAAACCAATGTATAAACAAACAAACATCAGTAAATGTCCTGTTCATAAATCACCTCCTGAAGTAGAAGAGTCTTATCTATATGAAAGAAGGTAAGGGGCTCATTTATCTCTCTCATTGATTTAGAATTCTCCCACTGACGGACTCAGGTTTTTGTTAAAGAGCAAAATGGACAGTCACCTTTCCATAAGCAGCCATCTCTACATGCTTGAAATGCAAGATTCCACACCCTGCATCTCCAAATATTAAAAGTATCCATAAAGATCTAGAAATTCCAAAGACACATTAGGGAAATGTTGGCATTTACTTACATCTGTGAACCAAATATAACTGGGTCACTTTATGGAGAGTCTTAGAGACATAATAGTCCATCCAAACTAAATATTGATGTCAAAATTTTGAAAAAGAATTATGTATTGTTATTTAACTATTTTAAAGAGGCAGCAAAGGGGAAATTACATTGCAAAACTTCATAGTATCTTTATTAAAATTTTCTTGAAAGAACTTCTAGCAAATGCTTATAATATTTCTTTCCTTTTCTCTTTGCTAGAAACTTTTACATAATTCTGATTTTCCTGTGAAGACAAAAAGAACTATAACCGTGCAGAATAGCGTTTGTCCATTTGTTGCCTTAATACATGACCCAATGATTTGTGTTGAAGAGAATTGTTTTAACAGGGTTCCAATTTGGGAGCGGGGCTGAGCACACTCTTTCTCCGAGCCCTTCTCTCCCATGAGACCCAGAACTTCTCTAGCTTTCCAAAAAGACTACGAGCCAAAACCACGCCCAGAAGATAAGTGCCCCATTTCCTCATGTGTCCTTAAGCCAGTCACAGAAACAAATCTCCATCCCCTCTGGAATGTGCATTCCTGGGCTTCAGAGTCACCATCTTATTGCAACAGCTCTCTTTCAGGATCTGGGGTGCGCTGCTCTCAGTTTCCACATAGCAATCCAGGACCCATGTGCGGTGCTGCACTGGATCCTAGTGTCCCAGAGCCTGGAGCCCAGAGAGGCACTGTCCCAACGTGGAACCCTGCCTCCAGAAGTGGGCTTCCAATAATGCGGGGTCTAAACCCCTGCTGGGCCTGGCACCTACCTAGTCCTGCAAATGTCCATCCATGCAGTGAGTAAAGCCACAGCCAAGAGCCTACAGCTAGCACCAAAAGCAAGAAAGAGACAGAGAGAGAAAGAGAGAAAGAGAGACAGACAGAGAGAGAGAGAGAGAGAGAGAGAGAGAGAGAGAGAGAGAAATCGCACCAAGCTCCAAAAGCCCTATACCAATGAAGAGAGCAAGCTTCTCCACGTCTTTGCTTTTTAAAAAGGGCCCTCCCAAAATCCCACTTGTGCAGGAAGCCAATGGGAGTGTCCAGCTTTCCAAACAATGACCATATTTGTCTTTGCCCCTCTTTCTGGGCAAGGGCAGAAGTCACCAGTCATCCTGGGTGGAGCATCCAGCCAGCAGAGCTCAGGCGAGCACTGTATGAGTGTCCTCCCCTTCCCTCTGGCTGTGTCAGGAGTGGCTTGACCATGCTGTCTTTGTTTACAGTTTGCCCCGGGCAGCAGCCTCCTTCCTCAGCCCCTCCCTTCGGGAAGGCACACTGCTTTAATCTGCCGCCTCAGCAGCTTCCCCATCCCAACTGCCTTTTTGCTGGATTTGGGGGTGGGGTTTCCATGGACCTGGGCTCTGCCCTGCTCTTCAGAGACCTCAGGTCTGACCGACCCCATTACAGAATCTTCTAAGAATTGAGATCTGTAAAGAAATTTATAAAAGTAAGGATGGTCTCACACTTCTCCATAAAACCGTGTCTGACGTTAATGGATATTCATCTTTGTGTTTTAACAGAGGAAGCTTCCTACACTAGGAGTTTCTAGAAAACAAAATATTGTTTGTATCCGTTATGGTTCATTCACAGTTGCTATTACCTCTTTGCATCCATCTATTTCATATTGGAGATTTCTTCAGGTATTTTGTGATCTTGACTCACATTTCAACTTAAAATTGCTAAAAAGCTTATTGAGCATGTTGGGGGCAGGTGTAGATTGTAAGCTTAATGTTAGAGAGGTCTCTGAAAAAGCTGTTTTATTTGGAAATCCCAGATTGTTTTCTAAGACTGGTCAGATTTCTCAGAGAAAACTTCCTACCTCTCCTCTAAAAGAGGAAAGAAAAACAAACAGCCGTTAGAAATCTAGAAGCTAATTTGGAGATGAGGGTTGACATTTGGGGACCCCCTTAGAATATCTAGATGGGCTTCTCCCCAGTACTTCTGTTTCTGATGCAGTACTCCCACCTGCAACTGTGCATTTGATTCCTTAAAGAAGTTGAGGAGCTGCTTCTCAGAGAGTAATCTGCACTTCTGCTGGCATGGTGGTGGAGCGCAAAGGAGACAATCAGAACTGGGTTTCCAGATATTGAAATTAAACTGCATCTTCAAAAGACTTTAGTCATACTGTTTTCAGTTTTACCTGCACACCCACTCCCAAAATTACACTGTGCTGTCAATTCCTGAGCCTTTCCGGATTTCTACAGTATACATTGTGTAAATTGCTGACCTCCTTTCTTCTGGTTTAGGATTCAGGTTGGTGAGGGCTGCTGCCTTTACCGTTCATCCCTTGCGTCCCATTCCCAGCTGTGTTACTATCTCTTCTTTCACTGATGTCCTTGTGAATTTACTCATTTAAGATTCCCCTTTATCATTTATTTGTGTTTAATTTTACCAGGAAGTGAAATTAAGTATGCTACAGCCAAATCTATTCATAAATTTATAATTTATAATTATAAATTATCTTCTAATTACTAAGATGAATTCTAGTTGGTCATAATGTGTTTTTTTTACTAATTTGTTAAGTTTGTTTGCTAAAATTTTATTGAAATTTTTGCATTATGTCCATAAGCGATATTCCCTTTTGGTTTTCCTTTCTCATATTGTCTTGATGCAGTTTTAAAATAAAGTGAACTGGACTATTTTTATTTATTATCTCTAAGGAATTAATATAAGGTATATGTACGTATTCCTGGATGTTTTGACAAAATAGAACTGTTGCTTTTTTCAAAGACATGGATATTTTGCTATGCATTAATTACTTTAATTATTTTAGAGTTTATTCAGATTTTATATTTTTTATAAAGTTGGTTTTATTTATTGTGTTTTATCTGAAAGGGGAAAGCATCTAAGCCTTTAAATTTTTAATAATAACTTTTTGGTAGAAATCTTCTATGATTTTGTTAAATGCCCCTTGCCTCTATAGTTATGCTACCTTTATAATTTCATAGAACTAATTTGTGTTTTCTCTTGATTTTCTTATCAGTCTTTTTAGAAATTGAACTATTTTGTTAGTTCTCTATAAAAATATCTTTTTTATTGTTTTATTGTCTTTAAAATCAGCATTTTATCTTATTTCTTTTGTTTTATGCTCCTTGGCTTCCTCTTTTTCCCTAACTTCTTGAAATTGAACACTTAAGTCACTAATTTTTAGGCATGCCTCTATTGTAAAATATGCATTCTGAACTATGAATTTCCTTCTAAGAAACACTTTTTCTGCATCCTCTAGGTTTTGTTACATAAAGCCTGTATGTTCAATTCTAGAATATTGTAATGTCTGTTTTTCTCTCTTTTATAATTTGATATTTATAAATATATGTTATATGGTTTGGCTTTGGGACCTAATTACTACTTTTATTATAATATAGTCAGAAAAGACATCTCTCTAATTTCGTTTACTCAGTTTTTGTTGAGATTTCATTTTTGGCCTAGTTGAGACCAATCATTGAAATGTTTCTTATTTTACTAAAAAGATGAACTTTGTTGTAATAGTTTCTGAAGAATCCGTTACCAATTTTGAACATTTCAATATCAATGTTCAATTTTTTCAGTGGTTTTTTGCTTTTTAAATAAATTTTGGGGAGTGTAAAAGTACAGAAAATTTGTATGTTGCCTGTGCAAAATTATAATTTATAATTAAACAATAAAACACTATAATTAAATTTTATATATTCAAGTAAGATGCCTCTAAATGGAAATAAATAGCTTTGAATTTATATGATAGGGAGTTGTTTACTGTCAACAATAGCATATTTATCCTTAGAAAAATTTTTGGCTTTAAAATCTATTTTATCTGATAATTATAGAGCTACAACAGATTTATTTTGGAAAATAATTTCCTATGTTGCTTTCTTCTGTCTCTTTACTTCAACCTTTTGGTACCTTTACAGTTTAGATCATGGTTGAGGCAATGAATAGGTATACAGAAATTCAGAAACAAATTAGCTTACTGGTAAAATTGGTTCTTCTAGGTTTAACTGATGGCTCTTTATCTTTAATAAAACTTTTACCTTAAAGGCTATATTGTTTATTACATACTTAGTTCTACTTCATTTTTAAATCACTCAAATTACTCTATTGTTATTGATTTTATGGTCAATGTATTTATAACTTCCCACCTCTTTTACTCAGTTGTATTTGCCCACTATTTTATCTGTCTTTTTTTTTTTTTTCCCTCCATAATGACATACATTGTTTAGCCATTCTTATTCTGAAAATCTGTGAATGGTAAATATTCTCAGTCTTTCCCCCCCAAATTTCTTTATTTAATGTCTTTCATATATCATAGTATATCTAACTATAAAATTTTATGTTTGGGGATTACTTTTTCTTAGTAGTTTGCATATGTTTTTTTTATTGTCTTCTGTACTTTATAATTGCCAAGATATATTTTTTTAAATGTACCTGTCTTTTCTATGACGTTATCTTTTAAGATTGGTGTTTTGCTTTTTCTTCTCCTTTACTATAATATTTTTGGACGTTATTTATTTATTCTGCTTGCAGCTCCTTAAATTGAGGAATAATGTTGTTCTACAATTTGTAAAAGTTTCAGGCACTTGTAGTGGTTACTCACCTTTGTGACTTCTCTGTGCTGCTGGGTGTGTTTGTGCCGTTCAACCCCTTCCTGAAGAGCAACTTTGTCCCATTGTCAATGTTGTACAAAGCTTTCCATTTCAAAATATGTCCTATACGGGGGTTAAAACTTCATCGCCTAGCATTAAGAACATATCAGAATTATTAACCTCATGCATACTAAGTACATCAGATTGATAGATTACTATTCTGGCTTTTTATTCTCCATTCATTTCTAGAACAAGATTTTCTCTCTCTGCCTCCCTCCTTCCCTCCCTCCCTTTCTCCCTCTCTTCCTCGTTTTCTTTCCTTTTGACTACTACCAATTATGTATTTTCAAACATTTTTTCAAAATTTAAGTTTATTTTAAAACATGCTGAGTATCTGCATTAGTTTTTTTACTACATGTTTCTATAAATATATATTCATATCTAGAAAGAAAAAGAAAAATAATCACATGTATCTCTAGGAGTCTGGTAACAAAAAGCTTGTATCTCACAAATTCTCATATTTCTTCTTAATTTAGATGCTAAAAGAAAATAATGTGACTTTCATTACAAAAATAAGTCTGCTAACCTAGCTGTTGCCTGGAAAGATTCTAAGTCACTAAACAGTGGCTTAGACAAGGCAGCCTGACTCTGCGGTAGGGTCCAGCCTGTCAAATTAAAGAAAAGCTCCCCTTTCTTCATCATTCTGATGCATACTTGATGTTCTCAGCTCACACTTTGCACAATATGCCCTTCTTTTGGCTTTGCATTTAGTCATTATAACTCAAGGAAGTGAAACTGAATCATACAGTTAGCATAAAAGTATATCTGAAAGCTGTCAGTGCTCTTATATTCCTAGTTTGTAATAAACTATCTTTTCTTGACAGGGTGAAAGAGGGAATCAAGTTGGAAAAACACAATTGAATCTACCGTGTAGGTGAAAGTTCCTGCTTCTATGGAAAATTAGCAGATTTTTCCACAGTTTTTCTTTCTCCAGGACTACTTTATAAAATATATTGATGTGGAGCATTTGCCTCAGCCCCAGCTTCTTTTATGCTAACATAAGGCCAAAAAGCTCAGGCTGCATCAGAGTTGCTTTCCTAAAGGATATGTTTTCTCCATGTTTCAGTGCTTCTAATAATATGATATAAACGTGCCTTTGTGTACAGCAGCAATTTTCATCTGATGATATCAAAGGGCTTTACAAATATCAGATCCTTTAGAAGTTAAGTGATCAAATGAATGGGGAATTCTATGTCTGAGGATTTAGTTACAGCTATGGAATACTCAGAAGATCAGGGAAAAGTTTCTTAATCCTTTAGACTGATTCTCTACTGTGTAATATAGAAATAACATGATGTAAAATCTTAATGCACAAAGATATACTTATTACTAAGCTCAACTATGAATAAACTGAGATGAGCTGAAAGAGAAGTTGATAATCCAAAATTTTATATAAATCCTTCATATTTATTGTCTAACATTTTTAAAAAATTACTTAATATAAGGAACAAATTAAATGTGTATGAATTCCACATTTAAAATTTTTCCCTGTTCTTTTTAAGTCAAATAATGACATGGCCTTCAGAAAATAGTTGTATAAAATACTGGGTTGGACAAAAAGTCTGTTTCATTCTTTCTGTAAAATAAAAGCTATATTTTTCATTTTCACCAATAACTTTATTGACTTGGATATTTTGACTATGTCGGCTATCTCCCACATGATATAACATTGATTTTTCTCTATTAATGTCTCCATTTGATTGCTATCAACTTCAACTGGTGTACCTGACCCGTGGAGCGTAATCCAGTGAAAAAACTCCAGCACAAAACTTCACAAGCCACTTTTGACAAGTTCGATCAGTCACGGCACCTTCTCCATACACTGCCAAATTTTTTTTTTTTTTTTTTTTTTTGCATTTCAGTTGCATTGTTACTTTTCTTAAAAAAATAAAGCATAGTATGCAGAAATTGCTGCATGTTTTCTTCCATTTTCAATATTAAAATGGCTACACAAAAATTCACCAATTTTGATACTTTTTTAAAACTGCATGCTGGTATGATAGTTGTCACAACAAAATCTAACAATTGTTTTGAATGAAGTTAAAGACTACTAAGCACTACTAGAGCTATTGTACAGAAAAATACCAAAATAACTTTTTGGCCAACCCAATAAAAAGTGAAAGGGTATGGAATATTTGAGGAACTGAGGGACAGAAGCCTCCTATTTTAAAGCCATTATCTAAGTGTATTCTCATAGTAATCCTGTAAGCTGATTTTATTACCCTTATTGTATAAAAAGAGAAACTGAGGCTCAAAATGAGGTCACTGGCTGGTATAAGACAAAACTGTGGTCTTGAAAAAAAGTCTTTTTTATTTGTTTGATTTTGCTTTGATCATAATTGACTCTATATAAAAGCTGTATGTACTATTGGTCAGTCATTAGATAAAAGGAAGATGTTTGACAAAAATAATGGAGTTTATATCTAAATGGTATGGGGACCAAGCTATACCAAATGTACTATTACAGAACTTCCACGCCAGAAGTCTTTCTAACCTCCTTTTAGACTTGGCTCCATCAATTGACTTTTTTCATATATACAATATTTATAATGGGCTTAGGACTATGAGCCACTTTAATAGCACAAAATTATTGTAGAACTGTTCACAGTAATAAGATTTTTAAAGTTTATAATGATAAAACTTTAAAACTTATAGAAAACCGTGAGCCTAATCCTTGAGGGTAATGAATTGAATTCTAATAGTAAAAGAGCTGGGTTTCAGTAATGAAGAAGCATACTGTGTCTTTGTTTATAACAGTCTTTCCTAATATCTTCTTTTCTCTTATTTTCACCTAAAATAATCCTATTCATTGTCCTTCATTTGTCACATTCAATATCTATATACTGTGAGGTAATAGCATGCAGCCTTTAACTGACCTAAAGTCCCTAAATCCTAACAATTTTTTATACTGATGATATAGAAGTTACGTTTTCTCATTTCTTCTGCCCTGTTTCAATCATAACCAATTACTGGAAGTCTTAAATGAATGTCGTCATCTCTGCATTTTGGTGTTCCCGTGTTACACATTCTTCCTCTTCTGTTTACTTACACCATTCTTCCTTCAAAGTTCAGTTCAGGAATCGACTCTCCTCAGGAAACCTTTCCTGACAATCTGTTCTCCCCAGGCCCTTCATAGACAATCGGGTTATATGTCTTCATTATGTTTCCATAATTTCCTTCACATAAATCCCAACATATAGACCTGGTCATAAGAACAGAGATAGTGTAACCACACTGGTGTGTTCAACCCCTGGATCCAACAATTATTAGTTGCATGCCCTTGAGTAAATCGTTGAAGTTTTCTGAACCTCATTATCGTTATCTGCAAGATTAGAATAACCATTTCATATAGGTTCATTGCAAAGATGAATAATATTATGTAAAAAACACAGAGTAGGCATTTGTGCTAGATATCATTCCTTTGGCCTCCTAGGCCGATTCTTTGCATTCTCTACCCTGTTCTGGGGTCCAGGAGGCTGATTGCTAAGAACTTCACAGGTGGGCTCTGTGCTCCTTTGGCTCGGGCTTGGCTTCATCCACAGAAGTGCACAGACAGAAAGATGAGAGAGCAGAAGAAAAGGGAAGTCAGGGTCAGGGTATTTAGTCCCCAAATCCCTCTTTGCTGCTTAGCCAGAGGTTGGCTGCATCCTTTTATAAGGATTCAGCTCCTGCCAGCTGGCTTAGCCAACACAGTGACCTTCTCTGTGTTCCAGAAATTATTTCCTCCCCTCACCCTTCATGCCTAGGAAACTACATTATCCCATGTTCATTTTCTTTAACCTTCCTCCCAGAATTGTAAATAGCTCCTTTATGAAACCAACTCTCAAAAAGTCAGCTTGAGTGTGTCAGCTGTTTCCTGCCAGGACCCTGACTGATGATACCACATTCAATGTTATTGCAATATGCACTTAACAAACTGTCCTGTAATTGTCTCTTGATTTCTCTGAATCCCTTGCCAGACTGTAAACTACTTCAGAGCAGGGACCATGGCTCATTTGTCACTGTTATTCTCTGTTGTCACAAATATTGTGTTATGAAATAAAAACCCTCAATAAATGTTTGTTGATTGATTAAATGAAGGAAGGAAAGAATATTTATTATTCTGACTCCTTAAAAGTAGGCACTGCCCTTTATTCTTCTGAGCACGGTGCTTCACACTGGGTAATACAGAGAGGGGCAAACGTAGGTTTACAGTGGTGAGTATGCAAAACAGAATTTATTTTCTATTATTGTTTATTACTTTTGCCCCACGCTGTAAAAATAAATGTTTGCTGTAAATGAATGTAAAAATGTTCATAAACCCATACTTAGTTCAGCAATCTATGTAACTATTTGGAAAAAAGTGAATTGAGAAGGGAAGCATTCTATAGATTACTTAGGTAAACATGTTTTAAATCATTGTCTGTATAGAACATTATTCTGGTGCATCCATTTAAAAAGATATCACTTGAAGCATAACCACTAGGTTAATTTTAATTTTTTCTCTTCCCCATAAGTGCTATACTAATTATGTTAATTTACTGGGAGTGGGAATAATGTTAGGAAATACACTCTTTATTCTAGTTGTCACAGGGATCGCTGGGTACCCAGGAAAGACAAAGCTGCTCTGAAACAGACACTTGGTTTCAAATTTTCAATCAGAAATTGTGGATTGGGATGGGGGCTCACATTTGGAATGAAGTAGTTTAAACTTTAAGAAACAAGGAGATCGAATCTGTGAACATACTTTGTTATCTAAAGCTATGAAAAAGCAGCATTATTTTAATAACCTTTGGAAGTAGACCAAGCAGGCATTACCACTTCCATTTTATAACTGTGGAAGGTTAAATTCAGAGAGGTTAGGTGCTTTGCACAAAGTCACACAGAACATGGCACCTGAACTAATTTGAATTAAGGTGTGACTCAGTGTTTTTCACCTTACAGGATGACTCTTCTAATCCAGAGTTGACCAGTTGTTTATACCTGATTTTATTGTAGGCCCCTTATTTTTTTGTTTTTATTTTTATTTTTAATATACACTATTGATTATGCTGTTATAGTTGTCCCAATTTCTTATCCATTTGTTTTCCTCCATCCAGTGACATCCCTCCCTCCAGTTGTCCCCCCCGCCTTAGTCCATTGCCATTGGTTGTGCATAGAGTTCTTCTCAACATCTCCCTGTCTACTCCACTCCCTCCTGCTATGCTTCTTAATTCCTGTACCATCTCCCTCCCTTTCCCAACTTCGTCCTCCCTGCTGACCTCTGCCCATAAAGTTCTCCATATCTAAAATTCTTTTCCCACTCTTGTTGCCTACTTAGTTTGCCTTTGTTGCGGTTCCCTAACTTCTGTTGTTGGTTGTTGTGATGCAGTTTTCATTTTAATGTTCATAGTTTTGATCCTCTTTCTCCTAAACAAGTCACTTTAACATTTCATATAACAGTGGTTTGGATCTGATGAACTCCTTTAGTTTTACTTTGTCCTGGAAACACTTTCTCTGCCCTTCTATTCTGAATGACAGTTTTGCTGGATAGAGTAATCGTGGTTGTAGGTTTTTGATTTTCATTACTTTGAATATTTCTTACCAGTCCCTCCTTGCCTGCAGAGTTTCTTTTGAGAAATCAGCTGATAGTCTAATTGGGACCCCTTTGTACATGATTCTTTTCTTCTCTCTTGCTGCTTTTAAGATTCTATTTTTATCCTTAATTTTTGACATTTTGATTCTAATGTGTCTTGGTGTGGTTCTCCCTGGGTCCAGTTTTTTTGGAATTCTCTGTGCTTCTTGGACCTGTAAGTCTATTCCTTCCCCAAGTTAGGGAAGTTCTGCTTCATTATTTTTTCACATAATTTTTCAACTTCTAGTTCTTCTTCGCTTTCTGGCAACCCTATGATTTGGATATTGGCCCGCTTATAGTTGTCCGATAAGTTTCTGAGCCTCTCCTCATTTTCCTCACTTCTCATTTTTTCTTTCTGCACTGGTTGACTGTTTGTTCCTTCCCTATGTTCCAATTTGTTGATTTGATCCCTGGTTTTCAAGCCCTCACCACTAGTTTTATATGTATTTTTGTTCATTTCAGCAGGACTAGCCTTCATTCCTTCCCTGTCTTGTTTAAGATCTGCTATTATGTCTGTAAGTATTTTTATAACCAAAGCTCTGAATTGAGCCTCAGAAAGATTATCTATCTGCTGGTCTGTTAGATTAAATATTTGCTGTCTGGTCAGCTATGTCACTGGGATCTCTATCATGATCTGTGCCATCCTGACCATTTTGTTTACCTTTGCTTCCCGAGCAGGGCTGTCACACCTCCTACGTTATAGGGGGCAGAGCCCCGTACACTCATTACAACTGGGCAACCTGTCTGACCACGCTGTGGTGTTTTCTGCAGGGGTGGGGGTCCAAGATGGATTCCTACCGTTCACTCTCTGCTGAGAGACCAGGAGCCTCCTACTCCATCCCACTCCCTCTGGGCCTCATAGTCCAAGGCAATGGAGGTCTGCCTTCCCCAGCTTTGGAATTGCAAGCTGACGGGTCTTGTCTGCAGCCTGAGGTGCTCCCCAGGCGCTTCTCGCCTCCCCTTAAATACGGGTGTCTGTGCTTACCACTGTCCTACTGCTGTCGCTGCTGCTGCCGGGGACAGCACAGCTTGACCTCTCCTCCCTGGCTCCGCCTCTTCTACCTGTCCGGATGAGCACCACTTCTTTATAACTTCATACATTGGACTTCCATTTATTTTCTGGAACTTCTGGTTATTTCTGATTTTGCGGTAATTGTATTCCTTCTTAGCTATGAAGGGAGATGGAGCATGTCAGTCTAGGCCTCCATCTTGGCCAGAAGTCTCCTGTGTTTGTTTGCTTCCATGTCCCAGGCAGAGCTGTCACTCCTGTTACGCTGTAAGGGATGGAGCCCTAGGTATTCATCAGTAATTGGCGACCTGTTTCACCACGTTGTGACGCTGTATGTGGGGGGAAGGGTCTGAGAAGGAACAATGCCGCTTGCCCAGCACTCATCCCTTTTTCCAGGCACGTCTCCCACTTCCGCACTGAACTGGCACTCCTCTAGCTGCTGCTTTGGCTATCGTTCCCGGAGTGGGTGGGTCTGATGATGTTCTAGGTCCATGGGGACCCTTTAAACAAGCGGACTCTGCTGAGAGACCGGCAGTTTCTGCCTCCATCCCAACCCCCACTGGTTTGCACAGTCAAAAGCAATGAGGCTTTATCTTCTCTGGTGCTGGGACAGTGAGCTGCACGGTCTGGTGAGGAGCCAGACCCTCCTGACTTTTTAAAATGTGTAACTGTGCTTTCCGCCGGCCTGCTGCAGTTGCCACTGCTGCCACCACCACACTGTGTCCTCTCTGCCCCGATTCCACCCCTTCTACCTGTCTGGATGAGTATTTCTTCTTTATATCTTTGTTTGCTGGATTTCCATGCAATTTAATTTTCTGGAACTTCTGGTTGTTTCTAGTTTTGAGGTAGTTGCATTCCTTCTTAGTTGTGGAGGGAGACGCAGCATGTCTTTCTATGTCTCCGTCTTGGCTGGAAGTTTATAGGTCCTTTTTCCAAACCTTTCCTCTTTCTAAGAGTTTTATGTGTTTATTTTCCATTATGACAAATTCATGTTGTCTTTGACACTTTTATGAGATGTTTTTTAATAACAAGAAGTTATATATATTTTTTTGATGAAACACTTGGGGATTGCTCATGAGAACCCTCATTTAGGTTTACATTTAGGTGTCCTCCTAGAGCCACATTTGGTCTTACAAGCACACCAGAATGGTGCATGGCATTGCCTAGATCAGTGGTCTCTAACCGTTATCTGCAGACACCTTAGGGAAACTAGTTAATGTGTGGGGTTTTGAATGTTCAAAAATAATCTATGGTTATTTCTGACTTGAACACATACACTTAATATTTTACAAATGCATGTATACATAATGAAAAAGAAAATATAAATTTTAATGTATAAAAAAGAAAATATTAAAAAACGAACATTATACTGAGTAAGTAAATACTGAAAGACATGTACTTTCTCCTAGAGGATCTGCACAACTTACTGACAGTGAAAGTTTTTGTTTTGTTTTGTTCTGTTCGCAAAACTGTGCCTTTTAGTTCCACATTTGGGTTCATTAGCTAGGTCTGTTCTAATGTCATCAGAGGCTGTGCAGTCCCTCAGCAGCCCCTACAGCTGTGTCTCCCTACTAACCCATTTTCTTTATAATGTGTCTTAAATTATGCCCACTATTCTTGTAATGCTGATTTTGCCCTTTGTTAATGCCATTTAGAAACTTTCTAATAAAGATTTAATTGCAAGTGGGGTATGCATTAAGCAATAGCAAATCTAGCTCTGCATAGTAGAATAGTGCACAATCAGGAAATGGACAATCGAAGATTAATACCCTGTGCCTTCAGGAAAATTTATAGACGGTTTAACTGAAGCAAAGAAAATATAAATCATTCAGCATTGTGGTAAGCACAATTTGCTGAACAGCCAACAGTCTATAAGAAACAATTTTGAAGGGAGATTAAGTGTATGATTGAGTTAATCTATTGCAAAAGACCACTTTCAAACTAGATCAAAAGATGACTAAGACTCATCTTTACATTTAAAAGCTTATCAAAGATATGGCCAAGTGCTCAAAGCTGACCTTCACAACAGTTATGAGCACAAGAATAGGGCACAAGCAAAGTATGAGATAAAGCTTATATAGAAGCAGGGTTAGTAAAGTGCAGTCAGCAAGTAAAATTGCAGTAACATAGAAGATAACACAATAAACAAGAGTATTTGTGACATTCTACAGACAGATATTACCTCTGCAATTTAATGGTGGTTTAACCTTAATCATTAACATCAGCTTTCTTAACTATAGGGGGAATTATAATATGTACCTTGCAGGCTTGTTTGGAGGATTAAATTTGTAAAAATTGTATGTAAAATGCCCAGCCCAAAGTAGACATCCAATGAATAATGTTGCATGAAAACAATTGTTGAATAAATCCTAGGTCAATACTAGTCCCCTTTCTTTGCCTAGCTAAGCTTTAATCAGAGTGCTTGTAAAATGTGTCCCTTTCTTCCATCAGTCTCTTTTCATGGGTCTATGCCAAATTTATTGCTGGATTCAGCACTCCTGACTTAGCACCTGACACTATGTTCAAAACGAGGGCTAGTCTCATTCATATTTCTTCCCATCCTCCTCTAATTCTGCCTTTCCTGTCTCCAAAATGGACTATCTGATATTAAAAAATCATCATTAGCCTAAAATATTATGATTTATTAAATCAGTATAGTGCATTTATGGGTACTCAATTTATTATTTATCTTTTTCTATATGTTTAAGAATGTAGAACTTTAAAATACATTTTACACAATAAGGAAAATAAAAAACAAACAGATCTATCCATTCTCCAGCTAATGAAGATATACTTAGAGTGCCAGGCACTGTACCAAGTACTTAGCATTAAATTACATTTTTGCCCCCAAAGGATTGGCCTGAGGGGAGCAATGGACAAATGAATAAATTATTACATGTAGTGTGATGATTGCAATGACAAACGTGAGCTCAGGTCACAATGAGAGACTAGAAGTCCCCCAATTAATCCATGGAGGAGTCCTGTAGTAAAAGCAAAGGCTCTCTTGAGGCTGTGACAACTGAGCTGAATCTTCACAGTGTGACTAGATTACTCAAGCGAATAAAAGAGGAAAGCATTCTTAGTAGGGAAAAGAGCTTGTGCTAAGCTCAGCATCCTAAGTAAATATAACATATCTATATAATGGCAGATGTTCAGTATCTCAGAGAATAAGGGGATAAAAGGAAAGTGAGAATGCCAGGTAGAGAAGAAAGGGTCAATTTATAATAATGATATCTAGTTTTATCTAATAAAATAGTTATTTCCTAGCTCTTGACACTGAGAAGGCCTAGAGGTAATGAGAACCCGGGAGCAATGAATACCACCAGTGCCCAATTTGTGTTTTTTAATAATAGCAGTTAACATTTATTGAGTACTTAACATGTGTCAGAACTTGTAAAACTTCAAAAAATGTCGTAAGGCTGGGAATACTCAGGCAGTGATGCATTTAATCATGGAACAAATCATAAGTATATGCTTAAAATAAAGTTATTGAATATGTGCTTATAATATTTCTCCTTTTTTTATTCTTATGGGGCCTAATAACTGGCAGGTTTAGGATAAAAATTCAGGGTGTGATTTCAGAGCATCAAATCCAGGGACAACTGAAACCTTTGATTTGTACCACTTTGCCTCCCCCAGTATCTAGTATAGGATCTTGGGTATGATAGATGCTCACTATTTATTGAATAAATGAATCAGTCTAAACTTACACTGTAGAGAGTTGATGGCTACAGATTTTTCCCTTCAACTTTACACATGCATACACATAAACACAATCATAATTATCACTACCCAACATATCATAATGTACCTTGGCTGATGTCTACTAATTAGCTGAATATTGGGCATGTATATAACAATTTTTACCTTCAAAATAAACACACTCAATATATAAAACTCTAGAAGTAATCATGAGAGTTAAAACAAATACATCAGCAATGTTTAGAGGCTGTTAGGGCACTAAATCATTATTGTGAAAACTGATAAAGGACAAAAATTAAGCACTTACCCTTATCTTTTTGTACAGAATGTATGTCAGAGTAACCAAATAGTTGATAAGAAAGTTATTCTTTACAAAAGAATTGCAATTAATAAATGTACATAAAGTTACAAAGTTCACTATTCTTGTATTTTTTAATGAAAAAATGGATATCGGAAACAATTTTCAGTAAATAATAAAACCATGAGGTAAAAATTTGTCACAGAACTGTGTAGTAGATAAGACAGTCTGACATCAACTCAAACCACTGATTAATTTAAAAATACTGATACTAATGCAGAAAGCATACAATATATTCCTCTGCTGTATTTGAGTAAGTAGTATACAGCAGACCTGTGAAATAATTCTTAACAAAAACAATAATAAAATTGACCCTGAAGCCAATCAACTCTCTTAATCTATGAGATGATAGAAAATAAAGGAAAAAGAAACATGGGAAGTGATACTACAAGGATAAAATTAGGCAACCTCAAAAGTGGGGAAATTCTAAAGGACAAAATTCAGTTTCTTCTATAAATAAATTACATTTAAAAAGAAGAAAAAATAAGCAGAGATATTTTAAAACTTAAGAAATAATTCTAACCAAAAGCAATGTATGGAACTTGAAGAACACATTTTTAAGATAATTAAAGTAGATTAATCATAAAATTAAAATAAGATGAGTGATTTTCTGTACGCATAAGCCTCACTTAATCCTGTCTGCAGCGCTGCCTCCTGAGACTCAACGGTTTGGCTGAACTAAATGGCTGGGTTGGTGAAGAACGGGGTGGTCTGTGGGCTTCACTTTAAAACTGGTTTCTCTTTTCTATCCTAATGGCTTGGACAGAAAGGGCCCAGAGGTCTGAGAGGGGGGAAACATAAACTATTTCCCTCAGCCCAAACTAAATATAATGGGCAAAAGGGTTTTGGACAGGCGAGATGTGCCTAGCACACCTTCCTCCAAAGAACCCCCCCTTTTTTTTTCCCCCTAATGTGGAACATTGAAAAATTAATCCCTGCCTTCTGTCATCTAGTGGTTATGGATTGAATGATGTCTTCTAATCCTTTTCGCCAAATCTGTTGCCCCCAGAACACAACAAGGACACCAGCCTGTTAAACCAAGCACGCCGTTGACCGGAGACAGCCAACTGACCTGGAGTCTGCACGATCCTTCCCCATGTGGGAAGGCCACCCTCCCCTCCACACCCCCACTATTATTAGGGATTTCTGGACCCAAGGGTAGGTAGGACGACGACCATGTCCAGCTTGAAGCAGCTAGAGGAGCTCGAGACCTTCTCCCATTGTCCTTTACAAGATTACAAAGGGTCTTAATATCTGAGGGGGAGGGATAGTTATTTTTTACGAACCATGGGTATGGACTTGGGGGGGGGACTGCTGGGGGAGGGAGATGCTGGGTGGAGGGGAGTAAAGGGGAGAAAATTGGAACTATTGTAACAATATAATCAAAGAAAAGCTGGAAAAATAAATAAATAAATAATATTTATAACAAAACAAGCTAGACTCTGTGGAGCACTTATGTGTCAGGCACTGAACTCAGTGTTCTACATGCATAAATCTTATTAAATCTTCATTCCAGCCCCATGAGGTACATATTCATTAGCATCTTTTTTTGAGGTAAGAAAACTGAGACCAAAAGAGATGTAATAAATAACTTGCCTAATATCATAGCCAGATCCAGAAAAAAGCATGGCTGTATAAAGCTTTCAATTATAGAACCTGAAAAAAAGGGGGGGGGGGATTTAGGAAAACAATGGGAGAACAGGGAGATGTTAAGTCCATTTAAAAATAAATAAATAAATAAATAAAATAAAAATAAAAAAATTAAAAAAATCATTGTTCCCTCTTTTTGTCTGAGATGTTGTACTGGTGTTGCAGTTCTATTTTTAAGTCTTTAATTGTTAGCTATGTATACTGAAATATTATGGAGAAAATATACAATTTCTTTAAAAATATTAAAGAATTTGTTTCTTTTTATTTTGGTGCGACAGAAGAAACAATGCCTATAGAAAGATAATAGTTGTTCAATCTTGATGAGGGGTACATGCTAATCCATTAAATTACTTTTTTCTAGTTTATGTGTATTTACCTCTTTCCATAGTAAATTGTAGTTTTAAAATGGTAGTTATTCAAACTGAGCTGATTGTTACTTATCCTCAATAAACTGTAGCTACTATTAAAATTGAGAGGAGGGCTAAAAAAATCAAGCTAGAGAAGAATTTTTAAACTATCATCAAATAAATGATCAGAGTGAGGAAAAAGAACAAGGTTAACTAGATCAAAACCAGTGAGTGTGTGAATGATCAATGTAAACATCAAAAAACAGAGGACAACTGTTTATGGCTAGACTATAGGTTAAACTCTTAAATTCGACGTGCCTAAGATGAGCCCATATCCAATTCCCACAAACATTTCATCCTTGATTATTTCTTATTTTAGTTAATGACACACACCAGAAACCTAGATGTCAGTTCCAAATCTCCTTCCCCTTCCCCTTTCCCTCCTCTTGAATTCATCACTTCTACCCCAGGGAGCATCACTCTGGTTCAAGATACATAATTTCTGGCCTGGATTTTTCCAATAATCTCTAACAATTATTTCTACATCTACTCTTGTTCCTACCCCGACATCTGTTGTCATCTCAGCAGTTTGAGTGGAATTTTAAAAATTATCATGTGATTATTTCAAAACTCTGCCTTAAACCCTTCAAGAACTACTACCTCATCCACATATATACCTCCATACGTATATCACGTCTCCATAGTTTGGTGAGTTAGAACTACTTAAATGTCCTTAGGTTCTCTGACCATGCCATGCTCCTTTCATTTTGGGGCCTTTGCATATGAAACCCCTTTTGTCTGGTGTGCTCTCACACCCACTGTTCTCTTCACTGAACACATTTCTACTAATCTTTCAGAAGACACTTGACATGTAATTAATCCCAGAAAACCTTCCTTGACTGGATAGGTCCTTCTGCCATCTTCCCTAGTAGCTGTTTGTCTTTTATAGCAACTTAAAAAAAAATTTAACCAGGAAAAAATTGTTTAATATATATATAGTTATAAATATTATTTAAAATTACTAAAATGAAAATATCACTTTAATAGACATTAACCTGCTTTATAAGGGTAGACAGCTCCCTGCTGTGCTTACCATGACATCCCCATCTCTCAGTATATGCCTGAAAATCAATGCTCAATAAATCTTTGCGAAGTATTTACTGAACCCCCTAGTTCTGGTTAACAAAGTATTGCTTTAACTGAGTGTTGACTCAGACAATAATCTTCCAGGAAAAGCTAGGACACTCAAATTCTATCAACTAGACACACCTAGAGTTCACCTTGAGTTCAGAGAGGAACCAGTTTAAGAGAGGTTGGCTATTTCAGAAGTTTGTATTGACAATAAGACTGATATACATACGGGCCAGAGGGGTAAGTACTTATATGTGAGAGTAATAATGAGGTCTGTTAATTTAAAGAAATCAACCCTGTGAAAGAAATTAAGAAAACAAACTACATTTTAGCCATTCCCCTGAGCACACTCTAAAGATTAAAAAAGCAGGCAGGGAAGCCCAGTGGCATGATGGAGGCTTTCTAAGTTATTCACTGAGACAGAGGGGCAAGGGTAAAAGCAAAATTCTTAATTACATTGAACAGGAGAAGTTGAATTCTGTCTGGAAGTAGATGGAACAGAATTACAAAAGGCTCCATGTGGTTAAAAGTAACATAGAATCAAGGCTCCCAGGGACAAGAAGCCCTGTTTTAATCTCTCTGGCTCCGGAGAGGAGGAAGAAAAGATGAAGCCTCCTTGTGGAGATCCTGTGATGATTTCCTGATCCCAGCCAGAGGCAGCATTTCCATGGAAACTTCTCTTCTCTTCCTTTTCACCCACACACTGCTCTTTCCACCTAAAAAGGCTGCTTGGAGTCTCTGGAGAGTAGTGTGGAGGAGCCTTGACCATTCTTCACGGGATAAACTCCAGCAAAAACGGAAGAGAGCAGGCAAGGCTGACATTCAAAAGTCACCAGGGAAGTGATGACCTTCCCTGGAACCCTGTGGCCGAGAGCCCAGACTCTGCAGCTTTCCTCCCAGCCTTCACGTGTTTCACTTGTTCTTTATATTCCTGGGACCACCCAGCTGTGGATATGGAGCAGGATGAAGAAGGAAGTGTAGGAGAGGCAACTTTGGTTTGACTACTCTCATCCTCTAATTCTTCAACTCACCTTAGTACAAACTGCTTAGTTTTTGAGCCCCTCCATGGATTGGTCCCAGGTTTAATTTCCTATCATGTGGGGAGCCTATCTGCATCCAATGCTCTGCCAGTGGAACACAGCTCCCTCTAGAATTTATCCAGCCTGAAGTGGCGACTCCTTTCTCATTTGTCTTTCTGACTTATCCCCACCATATAAGGTTTTATTCAAGACACTCCCTAAACAAAATTTGAATGCTATTATAAAAAAAATGTACAATTCTTTCTAGGATCCTCAGTTCACAAGATGTCCCCTCCATTAAAAGTCTCATGCACTTATTATCTGTACTACTCATTTGAAAATTAGTGTAAGTGGTAAAATTATGTTTCTATTCACACATTTTAATTTATCCAGGTCATTATACACACAGAGTAAGAATTCCTGAAAGAATTTATATGATCAATAAATATAATAATTCTGATTCATTCACTCACTAAATTGAAAATTTTGCAATGGCTACCACATTGAAAAAGAAAAAGAGTTTCCTTTGCAATATTAACTAGTGCAAGTTCCCAAAATAAGGCATATCACCTACCTATCAAAGTGACCTGTCCTTGGGAACAGTCAGAAAATGAGTGCTTAGAGAGCTAGCAAGCAGCCAAAGGCATCACGGTAATCAAGGAGGAGCAGAAAGATGTTTTTCTTCTGATACTTTATACAAAATTAAATAAGCTATAATATATTCAGATGTAAGAAATAATCTTTGGGCTCTGAAAAGAGTCCTTTTTTGCAAAGCTTACTTCTGAAAATGCTGTGGCCTATTTATGGTCTCTGAGGACCATCTCGCTTACACCCACAATGTCTAATACTAGTGGAGCTTTCTTAATAAGAGAAGCTCTATTACTGACACTACTTCTTGTTTTCAAATTCAAATCATCATTAATTTCATAGTCAATTAACTGGGTTTTACATAGATCAGGCATTATTATTATTATTAATATTATTCATTATTATTCTAGCCATAAGAAACTGTTAATGGTGAATAGTGTTTCTCAGGCCTATCCCACTTGTGGGATACATGCCAACTCCAAAGAAAAGTCAGTCATGCGGTTTTCAGAAGATGAAAGCTTAAGATAAAGACTCAGAGTGTCTGATGCTGGAGGTGGGAGTGGTATTATATAGGACTTAGCCAAAACATGTGATAGTCACTGCAGGGGTGGCTGGAAGAGGAGTGTGAGGCTCAATTACACAGCTCAGACAGACCTTGTGAGCACTAGAGGAAGGATGCTCCTGGCCGTGTTGTACGGCCTGCTGTGCAGTTTCCAGACCTCCAATGGCCACTTCCCTCGAACCTGTGTGTCCGCCAAGAACCTGCTGGAGAAGGAATGCTGCCCACCATGGAGGGGTGATGGGAGTCCCTGTGGCCAGCTTTCAGGCAGGGGTTCCTGTCAGGACATTGTTCTCTCCAATGCACCCCCTGGGCCGCAATTCCCCTTCACAGGGGTAGATGACCGGGAGTCCTGGCCCTCTGTCTTTTATAATAGGACCTGCCAGTGCTCTGGCAACTTCATGGGATTCAACTGCGGAAATTGCAAGTTTGGCTTTGGGGGACCAAACTGCACAGAAAGGCGATTTTTGGTGAGAAGAAACATCTTTGATTTGAGTGTCTCAGAAAAGAACAAATTTCTTGCCTACCTCACTTTAGCAAAGCATACTACTAGCCCAGACTATGTCATCCCCACAGGCACTTATGGCCAAATGAATAATGGGTCAACACCCATGTTTAGTGACATCAACATATATGACCTCTTTGTCTGGATGCACTATTATGTGTCAAGGGACACACTGCTTGGAGGGTCTGAAATCTGGAGAGACGTTGATTTTGCTCATGAAGCACCAGGTTTCCTGCCTTGGCACAGACTTTTCTTGTTGCTTTGGGAAAAAGAAATCCAGGAGCTGACAGATGATGAGAACTTCACCATTCCTTACTGGGATTGGAGAGACGCTGAAACCTGTGACATTTGCACAGATGAATACATGGGTGGGCACAACCCAGCAAACCCCAACCTACTCAGCCCAGCATCCTTCTTCTCCTCTTGGCAGGTAAGGTGTGTTGAACATGCAATATTAGAGCATAAAGGAAACTTAGTAATCCCTTCTTCAGGCAGGTCTGAGTAAATCTCCTTCCTAGGCTCTTCCGCCAGGAGTAGCAAAGGTCCCCTTATTCAAAACTCTCAACATGTCTTGTATTTTTCCTTTAATAGAGCACACTTTGTAATTTTAGTTACATAAATCTTTGTGTGCTTATTTGTCTGATATCTTCTGCTAGATCCCCAAACTAATAAATAGATATTTGGTTCATCACTGTATCCTCCAGCACCTAGAATAGTGACTTGCAAGTGATAAGGGTTTATTATTTATTGAAAGAAAGAATGAATGAATATCTAGATGATTAAATAAATAAATGCCAGTGTTTCTAAAATTTCCTTCACAACAAAATTCATACAGAGCACATACTAAAAGTTCAAATACCTGGCCTAATCGCAGACCCATTGATTAGTATCTTTAGTGAAGGGTCCTAGGGAAGCATTATTTATGAAATGTCTCTGGTGATTATTACCATCAGAAAGACTTGGGGAATATTCTTTAGATTAAATCTTCTTTTTAAAAAATATATGAGAACCCTGAGGTCCACATAGGTACATAATAAAAATAGCTAACATTTTATTGAACATTCAGCATGTGTGAAACCCTGTTGCAAGTGCTTTTATGCATTAACTAATTTAATAGTTTTACTAACTATTGCCCATTTTAAAGATTAAATAACTGAGGTATAAAGATAGTAGGTAACTTGTACAAGATCACAGAGCTAGTTAGTAGCAGAGACAAGATTTGTTCTCTGTAGCCTGACTTCATGATCAGCCAATATTATTTCCAAGGACATAATTGCTATGATGTCTTTAGCCAGAAGATATAGCCCATTTCCATAGACTGCAGAAGAAATTAGCTCTTTTCTCCCCAAAACATGTATACTTAAGAGTTACAAGATACGGAATTGCTATTCTAAAATTTAATTTCTATTTCTTCTATTCTGGATTTTTCACTCTGGACTAGGGGCAAAAGGTAACCAAAGAAATATGTTTTTAATTATTTATCATTTAAACCATAAGGTAAAAGGGATGCTTTTCTATTTGTATTTCCAACATCTGTATTATAGCAGTGCTTTATGGAAGTAAGCCCACTATTTAAATATGATGGGAAGAATCTTATATTTTGCATTTTTATCCTGGAGTTCTGAAATGTGGGTGACTTTCCATCTGTCCACTTTGCCTCCCCCAGCCCCCAACAAATTAAGCTCTCACACCTTCCAAATGGAGTCTATTGAAACACATTGAAAAATGGTCGCTGTATAATGTCTGGTATCATTAATGCCATCTATTTACCAAGATTAATGAATGTATTTGTACAGGAAAGGCTAGAAAAAAGGTGCTTGGAAAAAAAATCTATTTCAAAAGCCTTCAGACCCTCCTGCCTTAATCTATAAAGTGCAAAACCCTCATCTAATGCTCAAAACATCTGTTACTGCTTAAAATACTGCTAAGCTTAGATATGGGGTTTTCAGTCAATTATAATGCTTTCCTTAACTATGCAACTTCATATGATCCAGGATTATCTAAATTACCAAAAAAGTTTTAATGTCCACACTGAAGCTTAATAGATAGATGCTAAATGATATTTAATTACATAGGTGTATGCTATTTGGTGATACCTGAATTATAGTTGTAATTATTTTTGAAACATTTGTTAATTATTTAGTGGAAAATTTTTCCTTTTTTTCCTTCATTATTGTGGTCAATTTTTTTCTATATAGCAATTATTGGATCTCATAGATAAGTACTGGACTAAGGGTTATAACATTAGGTTCAATGTAGTTCTGTATTTAACCCTGGCTGGTTTGGCTCAGTGGATTGAGCGTCGGCCTGCGAGCTAAGTGTCGCTGGTTCGATCTTCCAGTCAGGGCACATCAGAGAAGGAAAACTCTGACTCCAAAAAACCTCCGCTGCCTTGCGGCATACCTCTTCAGGGGAAAGGCTAAGGGAATAAACCCCGACAGAAAATCCGGAGCCAGAGTCCCTAAGGCGGTTTGACGTTGTAGTCAACACCAGCAACTCCTGCGGCGCACCTGAAGCCAAGCTGTATTGACTCCATCTTTCCCTTGGATCCTTCAGCTGCGAAGAGAGGGGGGGTCTGCTGCATGGGCAACAGCAGACCCTCCATATCACCCTGCCCAGGCTCTGTAGCTTCAGCTTCACTGGAGAGGACACTCCAGCGTCATCGCAAGATGTCGATTCAACACGGGAGGAGACAGATACCGTGTCACTCCCGAGTCGGACTGCACAGCCATTCTCGGCGGTGCAGATAGACTCTTAAGAAGCTACACCATCGTCTCTCGAGACGGACGGCTGCCGGAGTTCTGTATTTAATCTGCTGTGTAATAACTGGTGTTAAAAATGAAATTAGGAAGTAGGGTAAACAAAGACCATTGATAAAAACCAAGTAAACAATAGTTTAAATGAGGAAGGTGAAACGGATTAACATTTTGTATTCACCTCCTGTGTGTGGTGTCACTGCACAAAGTGACAGTGAAAATCAACTGTTAGTTGGTGGTTTCCATTCCTTCACACAACCTCTCTTGTTACAATCCTTTATAAATTAAGAACAATTGTTTATATTGATTTAATTCAGTAGTTCTCAGCATCTAAATTATTTAGGGAGCCTTAAAAAACAAAATGAAACAAAACAAAAACCCCAAAACAATTGCATGGGCTCCCATCTAACTTCTCCCAGAAAATCATCTTCAGTTGGTCCACTGTGGTCTAGGCATCTGCATTATGTTACCTTTTCATGTGATTCTAATGTGCCGCCAGCACTGAGAATCACTGACTTAATGAATATGAGATTGTTTTGGTATCTTTTATACTTTATAAACTCAGGTTCTGTAATAAACACACCACTGAGTTGGATGTTTTTGTCTGCATTGAACACTCAAATCAAGAACTAGCCTATTTTGTGTGAGATGAAATCACAAAGCTTCCATTCTCATTAATACCTTCCAAATCAGCTAGGTTGATAGTCCCTTTAACACAAAGCCTATACTTTTCCCTTGATTTCAGTTATTTTTTACTTGACACAAAAATTAGAGGTTTTTGAGATTTATACCATTTGTGAACCCCGAGACTAACAGACCCTTCAATAGTATAGTGCCCACACTTTATAAAGGAAGACAGAGAGGCCCCCAAAGCTAGGATGGTTTGTATAAAGTCACACAGTTGAAAACTAAAACCCAGTGCCTCTGACTCCAATGCTATTTCAAGTCAACCATGTTGTTCCCTGTTTATAAGGAGCCAGTTAGACTCAGAAGGGATCAAATAAGCCACTAATTCACAGGTGTAAAATTTGACTTGTAGTCATTTTGACTCCCTTAAAATTGAATTGCACAGACAACTGGGCAGATATACTGATGCAGTCCTTTACATTCATATTATAATAAAAACAGTCCACATCTGTTACTCAAGTAGAATTAACCTTAACACCTTTCTTATTATTATTACACTTGTAAAGATCTGTGTCATAGCACCTATAACTCTTCAGTGCATGTTATTGTTTTTAAACCTCTCTTTGTTTACCAAATTGTTAGCTGCTCAAAGGTAGAGACCACTTCTTATTTATTTTTATATCCATAGCACCAAGGACCATGATATATAGGTGGAACGGGCTTTACAAATATATGCAGAATGGAACAAAATTAAAATTCATAGAAATGTTAACTCCAATGCTAACAAACATTAAAAATAAAACTCTGCATGGCTTGATTTCTGGGATCTTACATTAGATACCTAAGGCTAAGGATACAACAATGCCATTACAAGCAGCAACTTACAGTTTGGAAGAAGACATTTTGTATAGTTCTCCATGGGCCTCTCTATGTATGTGTGTGTGTGTGTGTGTGTGTGTGTGTCTGATTTTAAAAAAAGGGACCACATAATAAAAACGATCAAGCATACCTAAGTGTTATTTAAAGTGATTAATAATATTTAATGATAAAGTTTTCTAATACATAAAATAATATATTAAAAATCAGGTACTTAATATTAGTTTCTTAGAAAGCTTATATTCAGAATTCACATCTTTTTTGTATGTTTGTTCATTTACTGTTTGCTTAGTGGTAAAACATTTTCAAGTAAAAGCATGTTTGTCATTAATTAAAACAGTTCATTATTTTTGGAGATGTGGGGTGGTTCTTAATAAGATTAAAAGACAAATACCTATGCTCAATTCAATTAGATTTAATGTTATACAAGCAACAGAAGAGCTAGCCATAAAAAGAAAAGGTAGGTTGGGAATAGTTGTCACGATGGATCAAAATAAAGAGAAAAAAATTTTCCTAGATGATAGATATGAGGGAAATGTTGCCAGGGAATTCACTCATCAGGTGAAAAGCACATCACATGGAAGCAGGCAGTGGGAAGAAAAAAAGTCACATTTTAGCAGAAAGTCATGGGTTTTAGGTAACCATGGCAACAGCTCAATGAAATAAGTGCTTCTCTCTCTTTTTTTATGAAAAAGAATCTGTGGAATGTCATATGTTTTACATTTTTTTTCAGACAAAACCTTTAATGCCATAGTAAGAATCTTTACTCCTGAAAGCTTTTAATAACTAGTATTTTATTGTTACTTCTTTATATTTACAAGGGCACTGTCTAGGTTCACCTTCTCCATTAATACATCTGTTTCTTCTATCTCCTTTTTTTATTTGTCTTGGGACACTTGATTTTTTCCCCCACCATATATTATAAATCACCTATGTTGAACTAGAAAAGGAACAAATCCTTGTCTAAAGACCCCTGCCATTTACCAGATGATATTGGACAAGTTATTTAGACTTTCTGAACTTTAGTTTTTCTCAACAACAAAAAAACTGGGGTACAATTGTCATATATGCTTGTTTTCTGTGTGAATGAAAATAATGGAATGCAAAATAGAATAGTACAGTGGAAAGGGTATGTAATTTTGGGGTCATATAAACATGAGTTTCAGTAGTCTATTGGAACTTAGCTACAAGATCCTGGACAAATTTATTCTGAGAGCTCTTTTTTCCCTAAAAATAATATATTATAAAGCAGTATTGTGAAGAGATTTTATAAAATCTGTTACTATAAAATAATTAGTTTAATATCTAACATTTTTTTGAGTTACATGTGTAGAAATTACTATTTCAATATATCCTTATATGATTTACCAGTGTTAGTTATTATAATAATGAATATTCAATCAGTGTTATAGAGTCAGAGTTAAAAAAAAATTTTGGTGGCCTGCCCAATGATCTTGTATTTAATAAATTATAAGATCTGCTATTAGTAAACACTCTGTACTGGCACTATGTACTAAGGACTTTACATGTGTTAGATTATTTGATCCTTCATAGAAAGTTGTTATAGTCCCCATTTACAAATGAAAAACCTTGATACTCAGAGAGCTTAAGTATTTTGCCCAAGGTCATGTAGCTAATAAAGAGTCAATATCGGGAACTGTGTCTTTCTGATTGTGATCTACATGATCATAACATTAATGCTAACAATTTCCCCTACCCTGCTTGCCCGCTGTATCAAACAGAAAGACTATGTTTCGAGGTTAAGTTTTTCAAATTATCTCTGGAACCAATGTAGATTTCCTCCTTGTTACTAATACATCTAGTCATCTGATCACTTAGTCACTTGGCAGGTGGCATTTCAGCAAAAATAGTTCCATTCAAACTTTTTCTAATTTAAACAAGTCTTTTGAAAATATCCTGAGATTTTTTATTATTCAAACAGGAATGAAAGTGAATGCCTCTATGTACCTGCCATGATGTCTAGTTAATCAATGCTATACATGAATCCAACATATTATATCTAATACAAAAGTTACATTAGCTTTATTCAAACATTCCTAAGTCATTTACAGGCACTAATAAATGTAGCTGATAGAGCTTTAGAATAAGAGGAATGCATATTAATTTTCTAGCTCTGGCCCTAAACATTGTATAACTTAGAAAATTTACCTAACTCTTCTAGCTCTCAATTATGCATGGATAAAAGGATTGTGGAATATACTGAAATATGAAGAAAACTAGAAACTGACATTTGTTGAGCCAGGATTATGTTATTTCATATTATTATTTATTATATTATCAATATGTTAATCACATAACTATATATTATATTAAATGTTAAATGTATTTATTATTTCATATTACAGCTGAGAAATTGAGACTTAGCAAGTCTAAATAACATGCTCATTGATCGTCGGCAGCCGTCCGTCTCGAGAGACGATGGTGTAGCTTCTTCAGAGTCTATCTGCACCGCCAAGAATGGCTGTGCAGTCCGACTCGGGAGTGACATGGTATCTGTCTCCTCCCGTGTTGAATCGACATCTTGCGATGACGCTGAAGCTACAGAGCCTGGGCAGGGTAATATGGAGGGTCTGCTGTTGCCCATGCAGCAGACCCCCCCTCTCTTCGCAGCTGAAGGGTCCAAGGGAAAGACGGAGTCGATACAGCTTGGGTTCAGGTGCGCCACAGGAGTTGCCGGTGTTGACTACAACGTCAAACCGCCTTAGGGACTCCGGCTCCGGATTTTCTGTCGGGGTTTACTCCCTTAGCCTTTCCCCTGAAGAGGTATGCCGCAAGGCAGCGGAGGTTTTTTGGAGTCAGAGTTTTCCTTCTCTGATGTACCCTGACTGGAAGATCGAACCAGCGACACTTAGCTCGCAGGCTGACGCTCAATCCACTGAGCTAAACCAGCCAGGGCTCATTGATACACTACTACTAAGTAGTTGAGCCAGAATGGAATCCTATATCCACCTCAATTTTAGAGCCTAATTCTTTTCCACCACACAATGCTTCAACTCATAAATATTATTTTACTGACCAAAACTTAAAAGCTTCTCTAAGTGTTTTTCATTTAACACAGTAGCAGCCATTCCTGGGACACAGGACTTACTCAGTTGATGGTGAATCAATTTGCTTTGACATTCCAATAGATTACAAACCCACAGGAGCAGGAGACTGATAGGATTGCCTTGATTATTTTTAACTGTGGTGCAAACAGCTGACCAGGAAGTCTTTTCACGTGTAAAATATTATTCTTGTGCCTCAGCTGTTGTCTATAAAATAACATAACAGAAGGCTTTACATCGTGCAGCCTTTTGTATTCTTCCACATGAAGACTTAGTCTTCTCATTATTAAAATAGAAATAAAATCATATAAACCAACAAGGTGAGAATTTTTAAAAATGTGCACAGTGACATCTTCTCCATGGTTTGGGATACAGTAGGGCCTCTATATGTATATTTACTAAAAGTGATATATTTCTGTAAATATCTTCTAACACAGAAGTTGTTACCAATAAAAGGAGTAGGAAAAAAATGTGTTCAACACATGTTTGTATTGAAGATACATTGGTTTATCCCTTGATTTTTTTATTCAGTCATCAAATATTTATTGAGCCTCTATGCTAGTTTCTGAGTATCAACAATAATAATAATTTAAAAAGAAAGTTGTCCTCATGAAAATTACACTTTTTAAGGGAGGTGATACTAAATTTTTTTTATCAAGGGAGACTACAGTTAATAAAGTTGAAGTTTGACGAAGAAGAATTTTGTCTACTGAGTGGGGCACAGGTCTCCTATGAAAGAATGTGCCTGTGAATAGTCAATGATGGTAGGACAGGTTCTCCTGTACTTAAGTTTTGGTTTAGGATTGAGATCTTGCTACCTAGTTACTTGCTTTCATTGAATTTAAGGCATCAATGATTTTTAAATGAAGAATTAATTTATATACCAAAAAAATAATAAATCTGTCTTATCATGTGATATTATTAATCCCTTGTAATTTTTATTTTATACTTATTGAAAGAGCTACTTTTGTCTGATTTAGTCAAATATTTTTATCATAGTTCACTGTTCTGCATACATATAAAGAAAACTATAAACAAAATATTGCAGTGAAGGGTGCCTACAACTTCTTTATATTTAAAGTCAGATCCTTTTGAATTGCTTTTTCAAGTCAGAATCTACAGAGTTGTTGTTTTGTTTTTGTTTTTTTCAAAATATTACTTTGGCCTTGAAGATCAGGTAGAGTATCAGATGCATGGCAGGGAATGGGTGTTCTTATGGGAGGAAAAAGGGCATGGGACAAAGGGGCACATGCAATGCCCAGAAAAGACTAGTCCATCAGAATTTAACAGTAGGATCACAGAGTTTTAAGCAAATAGAGAATGGTTGTCAAAATCAAGATATTCTCTGGAGGTAGAATTGACCATGTCTGTTGATGGTTTCAATATGAAAGACAAAAGAGAATGTAATACAAACAGTAATTACCTGTTTCTGGCTTAAACATGATAATTTATGGGCTTCTGGTTTGAGTTACAAGATAGCTGGTGAGACAGGAAATGTAGGGAGAGTAACAGATTTGGGATTTTTAATGTTACATTTGAGGTGCACATAAGCCATGAAATTGGTTGTTAAAGACAGAGAAGACATAGAAAGAGATAAAAGAAGAGGGTACAAACCTAAACTGTGGGCCAGACCTGGTGCGGGCATAAGACCAGTGAAGTCACATAACAGATAATGAACAAGTGTCTGTCAAGTTAATTTTCTCATAAAATAAATATTTAACAACAATTATATAAAGTAGTTATTATTATACCCATTTCATAGATGAGGCTTAGGGAATTCAATATGTTTTCTTAAGTGGTAGATTCAAGATTATAATTCTTTTCTAGATTTTAACTTTCGTGGTTTATTCTTCAACCCTCAGAAAGCTTCTTTCTTCAACAATTTCCTCTAAATTATTAATCTCCTTATAATTAGAAATAAAAATATGATAACCGAGAATTTCAACCTCCCTCCCTTCCTCTCTGACTTTGACTTAGAGGTGATGACAACTTTAACATCAAGGTGTTTTGTGCAGATAATCTGCAGCCGATCAGAGGAGTACAACAGCCGTCAGGTGCTGTGCAATGGGACTCCTGAGGGACCGTTACTGCGCAACCCCGGAAACCATGACCAAGCCAGGACCCCAAGGCTCCCCTCCTCAGCTGATGTGGAATTTTGCCTGAATTTGACCCAGTATGAAACCGGTTCCATGGATAGAACTGCCAATTTCAGCTTCAGAAATACACTGGAAGGTAATCATCCCCTTTTCACTCATTAAAATTTTTTCTGAATTTATATTTACTGTCTCTTATACAGTACCTCAAAGTGCAGAAGAGCTTGAAAATTCAAAATTTTGAGTAAGGACATGCGTCATAGGCACACTGATGGCTGATAACCCAAGCAGAGTCTAAGCGGCACACCATAATCCCACACATTAATAACTCTTCAGCAAAATGTATGGCTGTACCCCCTAGAGCAATAAACAGAGAGGACAGGCTGCCCAATGCAAGTAAAGTCAGGTCTTTCTACTGAAAGAGTATTGGTACCAAACAAAACACTATATTTTCCCAACTTTTTGTAGTTTGTAATTATAAATATAGAACTGGAGATCAATTATACTTTTCTAAGTTTTAGTATTTTATCTACTTTAAAATATTCTGGACACTAGGTTCTTTAAGGAAAGTCCATTCCTTTAACTATAATAAGGATAAATACACATGTGGGAGTTAAGCCCCCATTCCATTATCCCTTAAGATTCTTTGCTTCATCAAAGAGTCCCTTTCATAGTCTCTTTCAGGTAGTAGTTACTTCTTCTGCAAAGCTCTCAATCTTGCATGCGTCTTTCCTTCAGCACCTGTTCATTCTCCTCGCTCAAGGCTGTCCCACTCATAAAACCCATCCCCTTCACCTCAATTTGCATTATGAAAACAAACCTACAAACAACACAAGCAGACAAGAACATTAACTCAAGTCACTGGAGGTTTGGAAAAACACAGGGTACTGACTTGTGACAGAAGAAAAACTCAGAATTTAACACTAGACTCTCCACCTCCTAAAATGTCTCTGGCACTCTACCATATAGACAAACCTTGCTCTCTTTCGTTCTTTATTTTTAACTTTTTGTTTTGTTTTGTTTTCTTGTCCTGGTGGTGGTTCTTTTATCCTTTAACTTCTGTTGCTCAACTATGTAGAGTAGTTTCCTTGTCTCTTTCATTTCCCCATGTCCTTCCACTCTCTAACTTTGGACCTTATGCTCCCTTAGAAGCAATTGAAACAAATAGAATATCACTCTATAGAGGAATCCTGGTGCCAGCTGATAAAACAAAAAATATCATTATTTTCCTAAAGTAATATGAATGATTAATGTTTTCCAAGTAATCACTATGTGCAAGGCACTGTGCCAAACATTTGTATAGCACTATCTCACTTAATCCTACAATACCACTCTGAGAAAGAAGGCATCATTATTTCCAGTTTAAAGGAAAGAAACAGTATCAGAGGTATTAAGTAATTTGGCTCCCATTGCTCATTTGTTAAGCAGCAGTGCTAAATCCGTTCCTAGATTTGTCAAGTACCAAAATACAAGAGTACTTTCTGTTGTACTCTGATGCCCCAGAGCATGCTAAGTTTCTTGAAGGCAGACAATATAAAGCTGGTCCCTCAGTAATCACACATGAAGGCAATGCATGGTGCCCAGGTGTCTCAGACAATACAAGCTGACACTAAGATGCACATATAAATTGACAACCACCATGTGGGAGGATCAATCAGGTAACCAAGGAACTGCACAGGGTTTAACAGGATTTCAAATCCTGACTTAATGACATTGTAAAGAAGGGTTCCATACTTAAAGAAACTGGAGTACTTTACAAGGTTTTCAGGCAAATTTTCTAGCAGTGAGAAAGCAGCATAAACTTTGTTGTTAAGGAATATGGGCTGATCACAGAAATATGGTAGGGGAGGCTCACTTCTCTGGGCTCCAAATTTTTAAAAAAAGGTGACTTGAGTTGTATCAACTTAGTGACTTTCAAATGAACTTCTAATGCACACAGATGAGTAGAGAATATCAAGTTTATTGGAAATAATTTGCTATCACTAATTAATTGTTTGTGAGTTCTTTTCTTCTTTTCCAATAATTTATTCCCATTCACACACAACTCGTATGCTTTCTTGAAGAGGAGAGAAAAGGCATATCATAGCACATTATCTGACACATAATATGTGTTAAGTATTAATAACTGAATACATAAATAATATCTAAGACACTTCAAAGCAAACCTGACTCACTGTTTAGCTTATCTATATTTGTTTTATGAAGCTTATGTACAGGTAGGAAAATGTTAGAAAACATCGATCTGATCTCGCAAGGGCTTTTCCTGACCAAGGACACATTTTTTACTCTTTTCTTTAAATGTTGACTCAGAAATAATTTTAAGCTTACTGAAAAATTGCAACAATAAAAACAGTACAACAACAAAAGGAACCACACACACAGACACACACACACATACTCTTTACAGATTCACTTACTGTTCACATTTTACCTTGTTTGCTTCCTTCCTCTGTCTCCCTATCTTGAACCATCTGAAGTAGATTAAATAGATCAGAATCCTTTACCCAGAGATTTCAGTTTGTTTTTCCTTACAACAGGAATATTCCCTTACATAACCACAGATCAGTTATCAACTTCAGTAAATTCTGTGTTGATATAATGTTTTATTCTAATCTAATCTTTATATTCCAATTTTTTCAATAGACCTAATAATAACCTTTATAGCATTTTTCCTGGCAAGGGTCAGGTATCATTTAGTTGTTATGTCTCATTAGCCTTCTTTAATCTGAAATATTTTCATAGCTTATTTTTCAAATGAAATTGACGTTTTGGGGAGTACATTCCCTCCAAGCATTTTAAAATAGAATCTTCCTCAGTTTGAACTTGTCTGCTATTTCCTCATGATTAGATCCAAGTAATGTATTCTTAGCCAGAATTCTACACAGGTGATTTTGTGTCTTTTCTCAGAGGGTGTCACATCTGTAGGCACATGCTGACCATCTGTCTCATATTGGTCATATTAACTTGATCATTTGTTCCAGGTGTGGTCCCATTTCCCCATTGTATAAATTACATTTCCCCCCTTTCCAATTAATAAAGTGACTACACGCAGACATTTATAATACTATGCAAATATCCTGCTTCTTATCACAATTTTCTCCTGCAGTTACCATCCACTGATGGTTACAAATTGGTAACTTTCTAACTTTAGCACTCCCTCTATATTTATTAGCCAGCACTTCAGGAGTCTACTGTTGGCAAGAGCCCTTCCATTCTTCCTTCCTTCATTCTTTCTTTCCTTCTGGCCTATCATATGGATTAAAGACTTAAAATTTTTTCAATGCTATGTAATTCCTTGAGGTGCATAATTATCTTGGTATTCAAATGGTCCCAAATTTCACCTCTGAGCGCACCTTCAGGCTGTTTTTTATGTCTCTGTGTTATATTCCCATTTTTTTTTAGCACTTTCTCTCTGGTGTAACAAAATTTTAGTCATTCTGTGCCTACACTGCCCCAGGCCTGAAATCAGCCATATCTCCAAGAAACATTGGTCCCTCTCAATGGAAAGGATATTAGAGACAAAGATCTGGAAGTAAGTTTTGCTTGACAGAGAGACGCATTTGATCTGAAAACCCAGATATGGGGGGTGGGGGTCAGATGCCTTGGCTCACAAGGCGTGCTCAGGTGAACATAGTTATGAGGACAGCAGGACTGGTGAGGCAGGAGCAAAGGCAGCCTTTGTACTCTGCTCTCTCAGTCAAGGGGGACAGAATTGAATGACTGGTTTTGACTGAACCTCATAGTTACTGCTACTCTTTTTTATTGTGGGCCTTGCGAGCAGTGTGTAATGTATGTCCCATAGAAAACATTCTCACAGCCGCTCCTGGGGTGGAGGAGCTATTGTGTTTTCATCTACTAGAGTTACTTACGTATCCCCAGCATTTCTCTTAGATTTTTTGCTGAAATAAATATTGAAGATGTACAATTGATAAATTGTGTAAAAGAGACATGTTTTTAGATAAAGCAAAGAAAAATAAGTATGTATTATAAATAGTAGTCTTCTGATTAGGCTGAATAGTTGGTCCCTGTTGAGTATGGGCTATTAGATACAAAGAATCTTCTCATGCAAATCTCTGACTACTCATGATGTCTTGTACTTTACACTTTAATAATACTTAATGCAAAATTAGAACTACTGTGTGTGTTGGAGAGTGGGGGAGGACTGGCAGTCCAGTGAAGTGGTTAAAGGCAATCAAACCAACTAGGATTTGATTAAAACTCCAACACTTCTTGGATATGTTACCTTAAGTAACTTATTTACCTCTGAGCCTTAATTTCATCATCTCTAAAATGTGGGCAAGAATAATAATTTAAGGAATTCGTGTAAGAAGTGAATGACATAATACATGTAAGGAATTTATAATTTTTCTTCAATAAATGGCAGCTATTATTATGTTAAACTGGAATTAGCTATTGACAGTCAGTTAACAGCATTAATTTTTCTGACAATTAGCTTACAAATAAAATATAGACTTTGTCTTGAGATAATAGTTCATGATGGGCTAGATGTAGCAGAAAACTAGGGAGGGGAAAGGATGAAAATGAAAAATTCTCAAGATAAACCCAGAGACAGATGACATTTTGGGGAGATAAATAGCTTTGGGGGGAAATTCTTTCAAACAAGTAGCTAAGAGCAAAGTCAGCTATTGTTACACAAAAGGGATGAAAGTTCAGAGACAAGAAAAAACTCTAATTTAATGATGTGTTTCTAATCCTAAGCACAGTGCAACTTAGGATCATAGGAACTTGTAATTGGAAGACACTTTTCAATGTATTCAGTTTAACATCCCATACTATGCTGAGATGCTCAATATGGTGTGTCCCTATGTGGCCATTCAAGGACTGGAATTAACCTACTTCACAAGGGAGAACAAGAAGTTCTTTAGGTTGAGAAAAAAATGTAACTTCCTTCAATTTAAAGAGCCCTCCATAAGCCTGGAAGTGCAGGAAATTACGAAAGTATAAATACATACAAAGATGACTTACACAATTTCTGACCTCAAGGAATCACCATCTAATGAAATACCACATGAACACATGAGGAAAACACAATATAATGGTCAGTAAAAAAAAAAAAAAATTAGTTTAGTTTAGAACCCAGAGATAAAGCAGAAATATTTTCCAAGAAGGTGAAAATGAAACTGAATCTTGAAATATCAATGATTTCTCCCCAAGAAAAGAAGAGGAAAGGTATTTTCAGGAGAGGGAACAACATATGCATTGACTAGAAGTGAGAAATGTGAGGTTAGCTAAAAAAAAAAAAAGAGAGAGAGAGAGAGAGAGAGAAGTGGTATATGGCTAGAATGTTAAGTTTGTAGTGGGAAATAACAGAGGTATAAAGAGTTAAAAATATACCATGAATACCAGTGCTTCTCAATTTTCTCTGGAGGAAGCAAAATATAGGCCCCTAAGTATACATCCACAGAGTCCTACATAATTAAGAAACTAAAGTATAGTCTATGTAAATGGCTTTCATATCTTGCCTGAATAAGAGATATATCTGAAAACCCAATGTTTAAAAACCATGATATAGTATTCATACCTTTAAGAATCTGTCTACATACCTGGGTTTGTGAAACACTACTATAGACAATTGGAGTAATGAGAGCTTTTAAGCAGTAAGTTGATATGATTCTACCTATATTTCAGAAATATTTCAAGTTTGTAGCCTTAGTAGAATGGAAAAAGATGGATCAATGAGCTAATGGGGGGAAGATAGGTGGCGAGGGCTTGTTTGAAGGTGGGGAGAATGAGATGAAGATGAGTGGACAGGGCACAGAAACGCTTGTATACTCTAGAGTCAAGAGTACCAGAATCTCTTGGTGAGTGATTATGAGGTAGAAAGGTGAGCAACACATTGAGAATGATTCTGAAATGTCTGCCATTGATTTCTAATAATCTGTCTCTGTTTTTTCCTCGTAAGCTATACCCCATTAAAAAATTGAGTTTGTCTTCATATAACTTCTAAAAACCTGCTATTATGATTCTCCAGAACTTTTTTTTCCCTCTGCAGTCCTTTAATCCTGTCTAATTTATTGTGACTGTCAACTATGTCACTTGGAAGTACCTTACCTTTTAATTTGCTAGTATTCTTGAGGAACCCTCTAGAAAGTGATAGGTTAGCTCTGAGCTTTAATAAGAGATTATGGAAGTTTTGACGTTTTGAGTGAAGTTTTATGGTAAGAGTGTGCATATTTGAAGAGAAAGGCCAGTGCCAAGTCACCATGAAGTCTCAAAGGATAATGTTCTTTTCAGTGTCCCTGCCTGAGAAATAACTTTCTTATGACATCCAGAAATGATCACAATGACTCAAAAAGATAAATTCAGTTGAGACTGATTATGTAAACCAGAATATCAAGGAGATTACTTAAGCAGGGTGAGACATTCTAGTGATGGGAATGCTCAAGTCCTTTTTTATATGTCTTTATCAATTCTGAGGGAATCAGAAAGCTGAGTAACTTCGTATAGATTGGTGATTGCTGACTCAGAACACAGGTGGGAGGTTTTGACAGAGAATTCATCTAGACTAAGAAAACTTTTCCAAACCTGGGTTACTTAACTCCCCAGAATTACCACCTGGGCAATCTTGTTGAAATTCTGATCAGGCAATAATTCTGATCATAATAACTATAACAACAATCTTTAGTACCAGACATTCTAATTTCTCATGTTATATTAGTTAATCCTTACAACAGTCTTATGATATTTAATAGTCACTGATTAAAGCACCATCTTCAATGAAGTAGTTATTCCAATGAATTTAGGTGACCATCTGTCTCTTTCTAGTTGAATGAGCTAACTCATTTGACTCAAAGCATAACCTTTATTCTCAGGGCTAAGAGGGACTGTCCTATAACACATAGGGAATTCAAACAGGTGTCTTGTGTGTTACTTTTCAAGATAATTTACTTTGAATGTTATTCTTTAATCAGGAGATTACATTAACATCTAAAAACCCTGAAATAAAATAGGCACTGCTATATGATGGAGAAGATTCTGTTGATATGTATGAATGTTTTAAGGTATCTAGGGAAGAAGCTACTCTCAGAGTTAATACTTATGTACTAGGTTCACAAAAAGTAGATGAATCATAATTTCTATATACACAAGAACCTATTAAATTTTTAATCAGTGCCTGATTCCCAAAGCAGAAGGGTGGCAACATCATAATATATTCATTTTATCTGGTTGTCAGAAACTCTCTAGTCAGGATGCTAGTCTGCTAGAAACTATGACTGTTTGAACACTAGGGGTCATTTTAAGTTTTGCAGAGACAGATTTGTTTAGACCCAGAGACATTGTTCTGATACCTACGTGGTAGAAACTCACAGTTTTATATTTCTTTCAGAAAGAAAAAAACAGCTTAAAAACAGAGTAATATAACATTTGAGGATATTATTACTTGATACTCAGTAAACTTTTAGCAGCAAGTGTGGTAATGATATAACCTGAGCAATCTCTTTAAAAAACAAAAACAAACACAAACAAGCAAAAACAAAAACAAAAAGAAAGGGGTGTCAATCCCCATGTATTTGTGTATTTTTAAATTACTCCTCTGTTTCTTCATACTCTACTAGTTGTACTGCCATTTGTTCTCACCAAATGTGAATATTGAGAAAGTAAAGTAATCTACTTAAGGCATGTGGCATCTTTGCTATGAATTAAAAGGTGCTAAGGGTGAGCACACAATGCAATATACAGATCATGTAATTGTACTTAAAATATATTAATTTTAGTAACTATTGTCACCCCAATAAATTAATTTTAGAAGAAAAAAACAGAAAAAAAGATTATCTAGAACTTTGGAGAACTAAAAACTGGAACAGAAAACCACTGTTTTCATTATAATTATACAACTTTATAATAGACATGTATTATTTGAATAAAAATTTTAAAGGAAAAAACAGATAAAATAAAAAATAAAAATAAATGGTGCTGGTATCATGAACTGGCGAACACCATTTTAGGAGGCTACATTAGAGAGAGAAATCAAAGAACTCCCCAGACTGGGGAAGGGCTCCTTAAAGTGCATTGAAACACTGATTTTGAAAGCATATAGTACAGTATGTAAGCCCCAGTTCTAACATTATGAGCACCTCCTCTCTCATTTTGAAAATGTATTTAATAATTACATGTTTAGGCTATTGTGAAGATGTATGTATACCTAGTTCCTACTACATATACATGAAATGTCTCCCTTTTCCCGCACTCCCGTCCTCTCTATAATCTTCAGTAGTCTTCTCAAATTTCCTTATAATTTAGCATAGGCTATTAGTTTCATGATATGTATTTATTCATAATAGCTAGCTTTAATTTAATTTTCCATCATTTGAATTCACTGTTGTGGAAAATGTCTGTTTTCTAAAGAATAATCTCATTTTTCCATTAACTCAACTTAAAAACCTAGAACATTTTTAAGGAGCAAAATAATAATGCACCTCTTTTAAGTAAAAAATTAGGCATTATACATACACAGGTTTTACTTCCTTGGGACAAATCTCAGAAGAATATGTCACCACTTATTAGCAGTAAACACTACAAAAAAATTCAATTTTTATGCACTTATTAATTTAATGTATATGAGAGACTTCAGGATATCAAAGGTAAATCATCTATATCCCATGTATCTATAGAACTGCTTTGTAATCATCTACAGTAAATGATCTAAAATATTTTGGTTTCAATATCTATTCACAACTCTTACAATATGTGGAGAACTCCAACGGACCATTGTTTATGTAAGTTACATTCATAGCTACTTAACATTTTTAAAACTTAAACTGAGAAAATTTGAAAATATTTATTGATTTATTAAAATAACAAAAATTATTAATGTTAGTAAAAATAACATAATTAGAATATATCTCAAAAAACAGTAAGTGGTATAGCACTACTTCATATTATTGAAAAGAAAAGAAATCTGGATTCTGTGCCTGATTCTATACTCAATATATTATAATATGGTGTTTGGTTAAAAATTTTGAAGAAAATCTAGCCTCACACAGATATAAAATTGGAATAAGGAGCAATAAAATCTCATACGCTAGTGAAAAAAGACAATCAATAAACAAGAATATCGAGATGACAGAGTGGGAAGACATTGCCATACTAAATATGTATGTACCCAACAAAGGAGCCAGCCCCAAAGTATATAAAGCAAGAGCTAATAGACCTGAAAGGAAAACAGACAAATCCACAATTATAGCTGAAGACTTTAATACTCCTTTCTCAATAATTAGTAGGACTTGAGATAAATCTACAAGGATGTAGAAGAACTCAACAACACCAGGAACCAAAAACATTTAATTGATATTTATAGAACACTTCACCCAACAACAAAAGGATAAACATTCTTTTTGAGTGCCCTCAAAACACAAATTAAGATAGAGCATATTCTACACCATAAAACAAACCTCAACAAAATAAAATAATTGAAATCATGTATACTGTTTTCTTACCATAACAGAATCAAACCAGAAATTAATACTGTAAAGATAAGAAAATAGCATTCAAAAATAGAAAAGAAAAACACCACAGACTAATATCTCTCACACATGTAAATGTAAAAATCCTTAACAAAAATTAACAAAAAGAATTTAGCAGTATATAAAACAAATTCTACATTATGAATGAAGTGAAGTGTACTCCAAAAATGCAAGACTAGTTCAATATATAAGTGTCTTATATGGTATCTTGACTCTTTCAATGACAGTATCCTGGCTGTCATACTGTATTACAGTTTTTCAAGGTGTTACCATGGGGGAAATTGAATAAAGGGCAATGAGATCTCTATTATTTCTTATAATTTCATGTGAATCTAGAGTTATCTTAAAAATAAAAGTTTAATTAAAAATTACTAAACAAAAATACAAACAAAACGTTTTAGGTGAATATTTCAAATTTGCTTTTAAATAAATGAAATAAAAGACCACAATACTAAGAATCTTCTTTTGTCAAGCAATTGGCAAAGTTTCGTGCATTGACATTTATTGATTTATAAACATGAAGAGATACAATTTGTAGCACTACCCAAGATAATATTATAATTACTGGTATGTGGAAAAGTAGGGTTAGGGAAAACACAATGTAGATTTTATTTTCAATGTTGCATTCCAGAAATAGCTATTATCAATTTTTTTTCTCCCAATTTAAGATTTTAAAATAATTATTGCCACAGAAAATAAAGTGATTGCTCAATAACTTATGTACAACTCACCTGAACCTACAGATTACTTACAGAGAATTTCCTTAAATACACATCATAGTTCTAGTAGGTCTAAAACAACCTAAACCTCTAATTTTGTGAATATCTCTGAAATATATTTATTAATCTTAAGAGCCATACTTCTTAGCTATCCTTAGGTAGTTTTCATTTATAAAAACAGCATTAGCAGTTGATTTTTATTGTATGGTCATATTTTATTAATAAATTAATTTCCACATTAATTCATAACGGCGACTATTTATGTAAATGTTATTACCTAGGCTTTTGCTTTTTTGCTGTACTGCAAATCTATCCCCATAAAAATTAAAAGCTAAAAAAACAAAAAACAAACAGCTAACATGTATTGAGAAGTTACTAAA
This sequence comes from Furipterus horrens, assembly GCF_987537825.1. Taxonomy (NCBI): domain Eukaryota; kingdom Metazoa; phylum Chordata; class Mammalia; order Chiroptera; family Furipteridae; genus Furipterus; species Furipterus horrens. Next base: position 57,155,513 of record NW_028327172.1, on the reverse strand, counting down.
TGTTAAGTACTTTGGTAAAAAAGTTACCTATCTTTTATAAACTGCATCCTAAGTGGTAAGTTATATTCATCATCCCCATTATATAGATTTTTTAAATATCAAAAAAGGCAGCCATCTACTTACAGCAACATAAATTATAAGTACCAGAGCTGGAATTTGAAATTTAGAAATGTGCTAAGTAAGCTAGCATCCTTGAAGAGAGATCACTTGAATTCAAGACATGATGAGACCCTGGGTAACTCATTCAGCTTCACATGGGCTATGTGAAATAACTTTTTATTTATAAAATGAAGATAATATTTCTCTACTATCTGTGTCTGAGTGTTTATGTATCAAATAAGATGTTTGTTAAATGTGGAGAGCCTCTGTTACATTACAATGAAGAAAATCTTTTTTATGATTTATTCAAGGTATTAGAATTTTGTTATCTTTTTCCAGAAGAAGCTCTGAAATTGTAGGAACTTGGAATTATAACTTCAGTGCTTAAGTGAATAGAAGAGAATGTACTAATGAAACGACTCAGTTTATAGGCAGAAATGCTTGAAATATGGTAACTGATCAAGATAAGAAGCATCACTTATATAAACACCAAACATAACTGTGGTTCTATGTATTCTGAGATTCTGCAGGCCATTAGTTTTACAGGATATTGCTGAATTAGTCTAGTTCTCCTTCTATTAATTAAGGCTCACTTTAAAATAGTCTAAGAAATAAAAAACAAATAATATGGCTTTAAAAAATAGATGTTATTTTGCTCTTATGAAACAATGCAGAGATAAATAATCTAGGACAGAGAGTGCAAGTCTACCACCCTCGACTCTCAGCTGTCTCTAGATCTTCATTCTAATATCTTCATCTTAATTAGCAGGAAGAGCACAAAGTGGGAAGTGGAGTGCATGTCCATCACTATTTAAAGGCATAAGTGAGAAGTGTCTATCATCAATTCTGTTTTAGCTCTATGGTCCAACAGCTATGGCCACATTTAACTCTAATAGGAAACTGGAAAATGTAATCACCTAGCCATGCGCCCTACTACATTTAGGATATTCATTGCTAGTAAAAAGAGAAAGAAAAAAAGTATTAGTGGGCAAACTAGCAATTTCCAACAAAATCCCTTTTCCTAGTGTTTGAAAAGTCACCCAGTCTACGGTACCTTGTTACAGTAGCCCAAACTGACTAGACAATAGGAGCTGTAATGAGCCAACCCCCAAATTTTAGTGGCCTATCCTAATAAAAATCATTTGATTTCTTGCTCACACAACATCCGGTTTAGATGTTAATGTTTGGTGAGTGGTCTTTCACATGGGCACGTTAGTGACTCTACTATTCCCCAGCTCTCTGATGGATCTTCTGCATCTTTTTGGGAGACAAGGGAACAGGAAGTTTAGAGAGTCCTACAGAAGGAATATATGGGTCAACCTTGCAAGTGGCCTACCTTCCTTCTGCCCACATGCCACTGGCCACAATACATGCACAGGGCCACACCTAAATATGAACTTGGTTGCACATCCAGGAGTTTGAGGAAATAAATTTTATGAACACATCGAATGGATGTGTTGGGTCTTTCTGTTTGAGCCTCTTTTTTCCCTCTAGGATCCAGTAGTCGCTTGGGGTTTTATTTGGGGATTGAGCTACCTTACTTACATTCTAGCCTCAGTTTTTGGCTGAAAAAAAGATAATTTATCTTTCCTCTCAATATATTCTCTATAATATTTTCCACTTATCTAATTCTTCACCAAGTAAAAAAAGGCCATGAAATTCTGTTTACCATTGTATATTCTTCTTCCCAATGACATATCCCAAAGTATATTTCAAAACTTGTGGGTGAATCATTGTTTTTATTAACATGCTTTGTTTGAGTGAAGAATAACCTAGCTCTTATCTCCTAACATCTATTATCATCTCCATGCTGAGCAACACAATAGATGTTTCTCATACAAGCTGCTTAGTCCTTTCGCTATATACAAGTAAATATTCTACCAGGAGAATATTGAGAGAATGACCTATTAAATAAAAACATAAGAGCCAGATTCAGAGCCATGACCCATCTTAGATACAAACCTTGGAATGTTATGAACACGTTCCAAAATTTTTAAGCTTAACTCATTTTTAAAATCATGTTAGCAAGTAGAATTACATGTCTTAGAGAGAGAAATAAATATTCCAAATTATTTATTCAGTAAACATTTATAAAGCATCTACTGTGTGCAGGCACTTTGCAAAAACTCTAGGAATAACTATGAATTTAATGCAGATCCTTCTCTTTTGGAACTTACAGTCTAAGAACTGAACCATTAATATGTAATTAAAACCTGAAGGAAATAAATGATTAGAAAGAGGGAAATATGTTATTAAATAGAGGGACCTAAGCAAGTGTTTATTGTCAGAGAAACTCTGATTGAGAATCTGATATCCTTAAGGATGAGTTAAAGCAGGTCAGGTAAAGTGCAAAGAAGAAACGGGGAAAAAGTTGCAAGTTCTTTCCAATATCCTAACAAAACAGCCTTACAAATTTCATAGTGTCCTTGTAATTAATAATAACTGTGTGTGTCAATATTGTTCTACCCCTAAAACCTTTCACATTTATTATTTTAATTACTCCTCTCAAAAGCCTTATAACATTTATTATTTCATTCATCTCACAGATGAGGAAACTGAAATTCAGAGAAGTTAAATAACTTGACAATGTCATACAGCTAAAAGGTAGCAAAACTGGATCATCAACAGAAGAGGTCATGTCCCTAAGTCTTCCAAATAGAGTGACCTAGTTTTAGAGGAAGCAGAGAGCAGTGGTTAGACAGATTACCAGATACTACCTCTTGCTAGCCAGATGACTTTTGGTAAGCTTAACTTGTCTTTACTTGAAGTCCTTCATTTACAAGTGAAGATAATAACAATACCTACCTCATGCATTGTTATAAAAGATTATTTCAGTTAACATTTGTAAATTACTTAGAACAGTCTCTGTAATAGGAAGATGTCATTAAATAATAAAGTCATTTTTGCATGCCAGTGAACTTGAGAACTCCGGTGGACAAAAATTGTTTCAGAAAATCATTAGTCCTAAATTGAACTGATATCCAAAGTGTAACTAAATGATAGTCCTTTCTACTTAAAATTACTTTTGAAAAGCGACCTCTAAGCTGCAATAATATCCTTCTACAAATTTTTGAAACTCAGTAAGGGGATTAAATTTGACAGAAACAAACATTGGTCTTAAGGAGGTGAACATCTGGCCTTATACTCATATATTGGTGACACTACCAAAGAATACCAGTCTTCTCTGGGTTTTGTGACAAGGATCTGACTGATCCAGGTGATTGTATGCCATCTGAAGTCCTATGATAGGAAGCTTCTAAAGTACCCATCCAAAGGAAGAGGGAGCACAGAAACCACCATGAAGGGCTTTCTCTACCTTACCAAGTATATTATGGAAAATTGGTCTGGATCAGGTGCCTCCATTTTTTCAGCATTTTTATGAAAAAAAGAAAAAGGGAGAAAAAAAAAGGTACTGTTGGAAATAGATAAAAACTAGAAAAGAATATTGGCACCTTCTTTATAGAGTCACTATGAGGATTAAGTTTTATAAGAACATAAGGAAACAGCCTAATGCCGGCCAACCAGTAGTTGAAAGTACAGTAATGGCAGAAATTTGTTGCCAAATGGTAATTAAGTAATAGTAACAAAGAGAAATTAAAAATGTATGAATCATACTTCATTATAATTAAGTTGTGAAGATGAGGCTTTGTGATATATAAGTATAAGGACATACTATTTGAAATTGAAGGTTGATAAATACAAATACATCTGTGAAAAATTCAAAGATATTTTCGAGTGATTTTAATCAAAGTATCTTAAAAATAATTACTCTTAATTTGGTATAAGTAAAATCTTTATTATGTTTTCCTGCTACTAACTTTATTTAATGTTAACTTTTTATCTGTAGCATATGTATGTTCCTATTATACACTCACAGCAATAATCCCTATATACAAATTTAAAGATATGAAAGATAAAAACAAACTAGTAAAAGGAGAAGAACATGGGATTTGAAATGAGAAGACTGAGAATATAACTGTAATTAGCCATTCAGAGGACTTGTGACCTTTAATATGTCATCTAGATCCCCCAAGCTCAGTATCTTCATCTGCAGTGTAAGTGGGTTCATATTTACTCTATCTCCCTTAGGTGAGGAACATCCAGTGGTGTGCTGGGCTGACACATCTGCTGTGAGAACTGATAGCATCTTCCCCAAACTCTTTTCTCAATGGCATTAAGTGGATACTTTGAAGTTCACAATCATGAAATATTTATACCATGGAAATTGACAGTTGCTATGACTCAAAGATTCTCCATAGTCCCCTCACTTCTCTGAGATTTAGTTATTAATCTCTTGTTAGTACACTACTGGGAATGTGTAATGTGAAAACGTGCTTGAAAGTGTTTTATGAACTATAACATGTAATGCAAGTATGTTCTAATATTCATTAGGGAAAATTATAGATATGAAATCTGTGACTGCATATTAAAATATCATTAAATGATCTTGCCTAATTAAAAAGCAAAGATATAAGTGAGATAGTAGGATATTTAAATGATTTAATTGACTTGGATATTATAGAAAGGGCCTATCAAATCAAGCCAATGAAGGGTTGTTACATAGAACCTTTGCAAGGCAACTATCTGTTTGCAGGGGACTAATATGGTCTTTCCAAGGACCAAGCCAAGCTACACAATTTGTAGGACCCAACGTAAATGAAAACATTGGACACCTTGTTTGAAAATTATTAAGAATTTCAAGATAACAACAGCAGAGAGCATTAAACCAAGCATGGACAGTTCTGGGTAACAATCAGCTGCATGCTTATGAAACTAGCCTACCTAGGACATAGGACTGTTAGTGCTAAGACTAGAACAGTCTAGGGGCAGAGACTAGGATGGTTAGTTACCCTACCTTTGTTTCAAAAAATAGTTAGTATTAATATATTATTAATGTTTTAGCATACCCAATGAAATATACCAAAAAAAAAAAAAAAAAAAAAAAAAACAACAAAACACCAAGTACTATCTATTCAGTCATAAGAGCAGGCAGAGAATACAGCTTAAATAATACTTTTGTCTATAAAGATCTTTGCTTATTTCAGTCTGTGCAACTTAGTGAACTAAATTATTCTGCTGTGTGGTTCAGTGGTCCCAAGTCTTTCCAAACACACAAAGACTATAGAAAGCCATTACAAAATTTACCTAAAAGCAAGTTTCAGACAAATTTTAAGTGACTAAATTGACCATTATTCTTCATGTTTAAGATAATTCTACAGATGTGTTTATAAACTGGAAATAAGATCTATGAAATGTTGAAAAAACACTACTGGATGATATAATCATGTAAAGCAAAAGATTAGACATGTGCACACACACACACAAACACTGAGGTTACAAAGAGGAGAAATTTATCTGTTTAAAATAATAAACAATTTAAAGCGATAACACATGAAATAGTTCTGTTGACCTCCTTTATAGACTTTATGGAGAAGACTATGACTCATTAGGACTGATTCAATGTTCTTTGCAAAAAAATAAAGATAAATAAGGCAGTGGATGACTTGTTAATGCAAATGGTGAATTCCAATGACTTTCTGATTCAGTAGTTTTCTAGTAGGGTTAGAGTATTTGCATTTCTAACAAGTTATAGGTCGTATTTCTGGTTCTAGGACCATACCTTTGATGACCACAGAATTTGTGGAGCATCTCTGATGTTAAATACCATTTAATATGTAATTATATGGCAAGGAACAATCACCCACCATTATATTTACTTCATTGTTCTGTTTCCATTGATGAGAAAATTTCCTAAGTCAAATTAAAAGTATGTTCTTATAAATATAAATGTTAATTTATTACATTTATGGCTGTAGGGCTAGTACTTTATTTGAGAAATCTTGAATTGGATTAAAAGTTAATGCTTCTATTATACCTAAGACTTGCTTAGATCCAGAATCCGTTTTGATCTACAATATTATATTTCTGCTGCAATTAGTTTAAAATACAAGTCTTTATAAAGTACTCATCCACCAAATAGAACCTCCTAAAATTATCATGTGTAAACTTGTAAGACAATGCACATCACAGTGTCTGAATTAAGTAGTACATTAGGAGAGTAAATTAGGGCGAATATAGCCAGTGGGTCTAACAGTCACTTTTCTTCAATCTTCACATGCACTAATATATATTTTTCTATCTTCTTTTTCCCTTTTTTTCCTCCAGTTAAATCTCTGAAGCTCTACGAAATATTAAAATTGGTTAGAGATTCACTTAAAATAAGGCTAAATCAACTAAATTAAATTACTGTGTTCTGAAGATTTAACAACATACTTTTTCACATTTCAAAATCCAACAGGCAAGATAAAGTACATCTATAACCCAGCTTCCTAGAAAGGAGTACACTGAATTAAATAAGATGATGTATGAAAATGTCCACCTAGTGCCTGCCACTTAGTAGTTGCTTAATTTTTTAAACATTATTTTCAAGGGTCCATATTGAAACAGTTATCAATATAAACACAGAAGTGAGTGATGTGTGATTTCAAAGGCAGAAGCATTTTTAGATTGTCAGAATATAGGAAAAAATTTCAAGTGAAGGAAATAATAAATTCAGATAAATAATATATTCAATAAAGTTTTTAAAATGTAAGTTCAAGTTTAGAAAAGGGAGAGCAATTTAGCCTAAATCTGTGAATTTCAACACTGGTTGCTCATTAAAATCACCTGTGGTGTTTTTAAAACTCCAAATGCCTGAGCCCCACTTTATGCAATTAACTCGAATCTCCAGGGACCAGAGATAGGCAGCAAAATGAAACAAACAAACAAACACTCTCAGAGTACTATTGGGAAAGAAATGAAGAAGGAATAGACAGATTGACAAGTTGCAGTTTCCTATTGTTATCACCAGCCTGAAACTGTTTATTAATTTCCCATGGGAATGTAGCATACAGATTTAAAGGCATATCACAGAGTAATTTGGGCAATTGTCACTGTCCTTCACAAAGAACTTCTAGCCATTTTGGCATCTGTGACTGCTAACAAGGTCCCTGCTGGCTTATTAGACTTTCTACCCCTGGGGAATCCCTGGACAAGAGTGAGGTAATAACACGTTCTGCACTTCGCAGTTAATGGATGAAAATAGCAAGTCAATAAATTCATTTCATAGTACATAGGAAAAAGGCTTCTAAGGTGTGTCAGCAGGTCAGTACAGATACAATCCAAGTCTAGCATACAGGAAAAAAGCACAGGGTTTGAAAACAATCAGAGCTATATTCAATTCTTTGACTCCCTCAATTACTAGCTTAAATTTATTTATTTATTGAATTTAATAGTTCACTTCTATTGTATTTTTCCATTACCATTTATCACCTGTATACCCACTTCCACCTCTACCACCCTACCTGCCCCCTGCAATCACCACTAGCTTGAATTCAGATGTGTTATTTAACTTCTGTAAACTTAAGTTTTCTCATCTGAAAAACTTGGACAATGATAATATTTATATCACAAATAGTCCTGGGATTCAAATGAGATCACATATATTAAAGATATTTGAAAAGCTTGTTGTATGAATTTTCATTACATATAATACTTGATATCTGAAATCTCCTTTTTGGCCTGCTCCTCTAAAAAATAATAAACTTTCAGCAACAGAAACTACTGATATTGGTGTAATCGTTTCCTATTTTTCCAAGGGGATTTATAATCCAAAAAATAAGTGTAATAAAGTAAAATAGAAAATAGTTTATTCACATTTTTATATTACCCACATCTATGACGTTTTCTCTGTTTTGTCACTGAAGTATCAGAGGCCACTTTGAAGGCCCCTTATAGATTTTATGCAGATATATGTATCGTTCCTATTCCTAATCGCTACAGGACTGTGCAAGTGAAGGATTAATGAGTATTTTAGGTTTGGGTTTTTTTAAAACACAAAGATGTGCAAGGTTCTGTTTTTTACTGTGGAAAATCAAAGCAAAGAATTTGGTCCCTATTCCTGAGGCATTTCCAATCTCTTTGAAGAGGCAAGATATACATAGTTCATTTAAAGTTGTTAATATAATCAGGTTGTCTGTATTAACAATCTCGTAATCTATCAAAGGGAGGCTGGACATTTGTTTAGCCTCTATCTCTGTACTATTTCTGAGTATATATCACAATATATTCTGACAAATTCCATCTACTTCTTATTCATATGCCCCTCTTAAATAACATTAGAGGCTTTCCTAAACACAGCACCTGGTAAGTTAGCAAAAGAAGTGTGCAAAGAAACACTAGGCTTGCTGAAAACACTTTTAGAATGGCAATCCTGCTTCCTAAGATCATCCAGAAGCACCTAATGTTGAATGACAGCAAGCAACAAGCAGGGTTCTGTAGAGCAATGAAGTTCAGGAAGGGAAGAAGTGTCTGTTGCTGGTATGAGTCCTGACAGTGATGAGTTGTGACAAAAATAGGCTTTTCTGCTGGTCTTGGTTAGTAGCGCTCATGATAGGCACACACTTATCAAATTAAATGAACTTATAAAGTAATAGCTTCTACTGAGGAAGAATCCATTTTATACCAGATTCTATAGTAGAGGCTTCACACATGCTATCAAAATTAATCCTCATCAAAATTATAGAGCTGGGCATTAATTATTCTCTCCTACCAATAAAGAAACCAAGGCTCAAAGAAAATAACTAACTTGACAATGATCATACTTTCTGTAGATGAAATCATGGCATAATTAGCTCTAAAAGTCCTTCCTGTACAGCAGTATCTTCATACTTGGATAGACACACAGGTTCACTCAGATACTCTAAAGGGCACATGGCATAGAGAGCCTTAACGAAATTTATTTCCAGGTTCTCCTCCCAAGTATACTTTCCTGCAGTGAATCTGAGAAGACTCCTGAAGGTGCTCCTTTACCAGCTCCACTTTCACAGTCTCCCTTTCCTGACTTTTCAGAAGAAAGGCATACCTTTCACTCCGTCTTGAACCCATTCTCAACACAGCACTTTCCCAGAAAGGGTAAAAACTTACAAGGTGCAAAACAAGTGGAGAATTCAAAGTAGTGTGGCAGTGTTGCAGAAGGGAATGACTTTAATAACTATGTATCAAAAATATTACAGGTCAAGCGATTTGTAAATAAATTTCTAATGTATAAGATTGCTTTCATTAAATAATTCTTGATTGAGCTGTCAGCTGATGGATCAGATTATTTAGATCCTGGGTCAGTATGTCATTTTTGGCCTATATAACTAAAAAGGAGTTCAAATAATGAAGTGAAATTAATATAAAAATATTTTCATTCTAACCGAGTTATTTATGAAAACAAAGTTTTCTTAGGACTTAAATTTATTTTTAAAAAGTTAGAATAGAATTTATGTTAAACTTTATTCTTTCATTCATTAATCTCCAAATTTTAATTAACAATCTTTCATCGATATTATTAAGAAATAAAATTTTAATTTTTATGTTTAATAATTGTTTTATTTATTGATTTGAGAGAGACAGAGACAGAGAGATAGAGCCATTGATTTGTTGTTCCATTTATTTATGCATTCACTTGTTGATTCTTTTATGTGCCCTCACCAGTGATCAAACCTGAAATTTTGGCTTATAGGGATGATTCTCTAACCAACTGAGCTACCCAACAAGGGTCTAATAATTATTTTAGGTGTACAAATTACCAGTTATAAAAACAGGTATGTGAAGGTAAAGTACAGCATAGGAAATACAATAAATAATATTGTAATAACTATGTATAATGTCAGCTATGTACAAGACTAATTGGGTTAAGTTATATAAATTACTAATTACTATGTTGTACACCTGAAACTAATATAATATTGTATGTCAATGGTATTTGAAAAATACAAACATTTAAAAAATATATAATAACTAAATTGTTTAATGATAATAACCCAGAAGATTACATTAATGGTCACATATTTTTTACAAGTTTAAATTTTTATACCTACTTTTGTTCCATAAAAGTAAGATAGGCTGATGTAACAGTTTTTTGTCTTTTTTTAATTTTCAAGTATAACTTATACAATATTTAGGCATAAATTATCTGGGAAAATAGAATAAAAACATGAAACTAAGTGAAAAAAAAAAAACCATAAAATTTTAGAGTATAAAACTCAGAACTTCTCTGAGCCTCAGTTGTCTCTAATTTACAATGGGAATAATAACTTCTAGTTGACAGAGTTGCTATGGATTAGAGGACATATGTCACCAAAAAAGCATTTAGCTCAATTAACATTCAGAAAATAATAGCTCTTATTATAACTATTGTTCCCACTATTAATATTCCTGATGCAATGAATGGAACAATTTAATGGCGTTCTGATGAACTCTGAAATCAACGTTTTACAAAATCAACCTCACTCTCACCTGATGCCGACCCCACCCCCCACCCCTAGACCCCAGACTGTTGACAATGCATATCTCTGGAACCGGAAACCAAAGTTAAAAGTAACCACTGGAACTAGAAAGCAAAAAGACACACAATAGGCTAGAAAGATATGTTCGAAGTGTTGTTACAGACTGGAATGAAGTGAGAATAACTATGCTGATTATTATTAAAAAAGGTTAACTACTTTTGAGTATCTAAAGGAGGAATAATAGACGGAAGCAACAGAAGGGAGCACAAATTGGTTCAACCTAATTTATGTGATTAATCAATTCATTGTACCCAGATTCATACCATTCAATTCCAGAAAGATTTATTAAATACTCACTGGGTATTCAGAATTTAGAAAGTTGCAGTACAGAATGAATTTTATTATTCATTTTATGACTTTGAATTAGGCTTTCACATGTTATTGTAACCCAAATGAAATAATCACTTAGATTTTCAATCATTAAGGTAAACTAATATTATTTTCAATATTTTTTTTACTAACAGGATTTGCTAGTCCACTTACTGGGATAGCAGATGCCTCTCAAAGCACTATGCACAATGCCTTGCACATATATATGAATGGAACAATGTCTCAGGTACAAGGATCTGCCAACGATCCCATTTTCCTTCTTCACCATGCATTTGTTGACAGGTTGGTAGACACTTCTTTATAAATTATGTGCATATTGGTGTTAAATGCAGTGTAACTTTAGCTATTACATAAAAACTAAGAAACTGTGGTGATCTAATGTCTGAGATCAGATTCTCTCAGAAACAGAACTTAAACTAAGGATTTGAATGTAAAGGTTTTATTAAAGTGTTTTTTAATAGAGAAACCAGAGAGAGAATGAGTAAAGCAGGTAAGAAAAAGAAAGAAGCCAAATAAGAGTACAATTTCAGTTGAAATCCCAGACTTGGCCAGATCTTGGTATAATATAAAGTACACCTCAGTTTGTCTCGCCTTAAGACAAAAGAACTGACTTTTTGGACTCCCATATTAAATAGCCATTGGCTACAGTGTTTAGGAGTAAAGCTTGTAAAGTCAGGAAGGTGGGCACATAAGAGTTGGTGTCAGGCTATCTAACACCATCTGGACAGGGCACTAATCTGCTATATCTCATATATATATATATATTTCTCTCTCTCTTTCTGGTATTGTATTGTTATTTCTTCTTTTCCAACATCAGACCCTCACATATAAGCAGATATAATCTTTGACCTCAGTGATTGACCTGAGAATTAAATGAGCAGTTCTCTAGACAGGATGCACTATGGCCCAACCATCGTATTTAAAGTGATTTAATTCTTCTGGAGCTCTCTTCATCTATGATAGCAGAAAAGAAAGTGTATGGAGGATGGTCAGCTGTCTGTTTCTGGTATTCAAGAGGAGAGAAGAAAATAAAGCATCAAATAATGGCAAACAAATGTAGGGTTCTTTTTCTGTTCCTTCTAAGGTAATTTTCTCACAACAGCTAATGAATAAAGGGCACAGATTTATACCTACCGTTAAGATAATAGTGTCATCCTCTTTGGTTAATATAACAGGTTCTATTTTTTTTCTCTTGCAAAGATAAGGAAACTAAAACTGACGACTAAATGTTTTACTCATCACCATTTCCACTTCAGTCATGTCCCCAGAAACATAGGCATAATATTAAATAAGAAAGTAACTAGTAGACTGGAGGATTATTAGAAAGATTTTTATTGCCTTCACGGAAACTCTAATATTACAGGAATTAATTAATATTACAAGTCAAGTTTTATTCAGGAAACTTTTTTTTAGATTTTTATTTATTGATTTTTAGGCAGAGGGGAAGGAAGGGAGAAAGAGAGGAAGAGAAACATCAATCAGTTGCCTCTTGAACATGCCCCAACTGGGGACTGAGCCTGCAATCCAGGCATGTGCCCTGACTGGGAATCAAACTTGTGACCTTTTGCTTTGCGGGATGACTCCCAACCAACTGAGCCACATAGCCAGGGCCAGAAAACAGTTTTTAAGAAAGTGTATAAACACTAAAATTATTATAGCAATAGAATACTATAACCACCTAAACCCATATATAAAGGAGGGGAAGAAGGCTGGATAAACATCTTACCAGAAAAGACAGATTGGACTTTTTTTACTGAGTCATTTTTTAAATATTGTACTGTCCTTGTGAGTTTTTAGCATTTTTGATCTTGAGTGTTACCTCATGAACTTGAAAGAATACTAGACTTACTAGACACCTTGATGTCCTAAGCAAGAAATCTCAAACTATGGTTTATAGGTCAAATCTATCATTGACCTTCTTTGTAAATAAGGTTTTATTGGCACACAGCCATGATTATTTATTAATATATTGTCTATGGATGCTTTTATGCTACAATGGCATAGTTGAATAGTTGTGACCAAGACCAAATGGTCCACAAAATTAAAAATATTTAGTTTTGTCGCCTTACCAAAAAAAAAAAAAAAAATGTTGACCCCTGCCAAACTACAAAATCTCATATTTATATACCAGATAAGAGAAAAAAGTTGAGCTTTAGCTAGCCCTCCAAATATATATGTTTTAAAAAAATGTTATAATTGAATTCAATATCTGGAGGCATGTTTGATTAACAGAGATAAAGCCATTATGCAGGTGGCTTTTAGATGCCACTCTGCCACCTTTGAAAGAGGGAATTCTGCCCTCCCAGAATTCTTGGCCAAACCTATCTTAATAGACCTGGGTGACTTTAGCTCAACCAGCTACATAAGCACTCCTGGCAATCCCTGAAGGACTGCTATCAAGCACTGTGGGGCCAGGAAAATAACTACCTGTTGGGGGACACCCCCAGGGAGCCGTCTTCCCAGAAACTCTAGCGAAAGCAGAAGAAGACCAGAGGCTGCTGATAGTGGGGCCCTATAGAATAAGACAACTCCAGCCTTGCCTGGGGAAGAATTTGGAAAGGAAGAGGTCAAGGAGAATGAAGAAACTGTCCAAAAGGTGCGTGTAGAAGCCACCAGGGACTTTTGAGGATGTTGTGGTACAGGGGAGGCCTGATTTTGAAATACACATAATAATGTGTGATGATGATCCACCCACACCTGAGAAAGAAGATGAAAAAGTCTGTCCACCAGCTGCCCATAACACATTGCGTACCGGGGTATTTAAATACCTTTTAGAAATTACGAGAATTCTCGCCACTCGTAGGCAATGTGTTGTTTAGGTTATCCCGCAATTAATAAAAAAGTTAAACTTGGACCTGTCATCAATTACATAAGTCTTTTTTTTAAACAATGGTGAGCCCTGGCTGGTGTGGCTCAATGAACTAAACACCAGCCTGCAAACTGGTAAGGTCACTGGTTCGATTCTGAGTCAGGGCATATGCCTGGGATGCAGGCCAGGTTCCCCATTGGGGGCATGTGAGAGGCAACCCATCCGAAACATCAATTACATTGATGTTTCTCTCCCTTTCTCCCTCCCATGTCCTCTCTCAAAAAATAAATAAATAAAACTTTTTAAAAAAATAGTGGTAAGCTGGAGGCTACTACCTCTTTTTTGAGTCTGGTCAGAGGGCTGATGGGATGCCATTTGGACCCAACAGGATGACTTACATGTGTAAAAATATAATGAGAATGCTTGAGATGCATTGGTCAAAAAATTTGCTGCTCAGAATGTAGCTCAGATGACTGATTTCCAAAAGAAATAATCGAGAAGGTAATGAGAAAGAAAAAAGGTATGGCATATTAAAAGGTGTGGCAGATGAAGTGGTAAAAAAAATTGTGACCATTAAAATTTAGAGATTCTTATATTGGACACCTGTTTTCTGATCAATGATCTGTGAGTTCTAGATTTTTTAGCCAACCAGAGGTGTGTAGAAGGACAAAAATAAAAGGTATTGGATATATTTAGAACTGTCCCTGGCAACGTCAGTGTGCTTATGCAAGGAAAAGATCTCTCAGAGATACCTTTGTCTACATCAGTGGTTTTCAACCTTTTTCATCTCATAGCACACATAAACTAATTATTAAAATTCTATGGCACACCAAAAAATATAGTTTTGGCTGATATGACAAAAAATACAGGTACAGTATACTTTTGATTCAGTCACACCAGACAGCTATTGTTGTGTTGGCTGTTGTCATTTTTTAATTTGACAACTAAGGGAAAAGAGGTCAGTGCCCCTGTCTGAACAGTCAGGTATTGCATGTTTTAAAATTTTTGCAGCACACCAGTTGAAAATCACTGGTCTACACAGTAGTAATTTTTTTCGTGGAGGTGGGGGGTGGGAATTGGACCTTTATTATATTGATGATAGGAGCTAGTGACCAAGTCAAAGGAGAAAAATTAAGAGACAGATCTTTTCAGGCAGTGTGAATAAAGAGCCTCCTCTCCTCTGGCAGAAGCTCCTCTAGATTGTGATGGATTCCAAATCCAAAATATAGAAATATGAAAAAATTTCATTACAATGCCCTGAACATGGACTATCTCAAACCCTTGCATTCTCCAGTGAGCTCTGATTTCTAAACTGCACTGAAAAGCCCATGTTCCCTTTGCTAACTTAATATTTGGGGACCCTGCTCCTTGGCTCTTCTTTTCTTCCACTAGTTGTCAGTCAATATCTAACACGTATTTCTTCACCCACCAGTTTCGTGTAAAATAGAGACAAAACCCTAGAGAGTCTCAAGCATAGTCATACTTCATTACTAGTAATGTGTTTTTATTTATTAAGGATTATTTCGTGCTAAGGCTGTGTTAGATTTTAAAATTTGTGGGTTAAATCCTCTTTGTTGTGTTGCTTTCATTATGAAAATAAATAAAACTTTGTATTTGAGTCTCCAAAAACAAATAAATAAATAAATAAAATATAGTTTTGGGTTTATTTTAATTTAGAAAATTATATAAAAGAGCAAATTGGGAAAATTGCCTAAAACATATTCTACAACCTAGAAAAAAATTGGGTAAGTATAGAAAGGATCAAATTTACAAAATAAGATGTCTCACTTCACCATTCTATTCTTGTTTCCAGGGGAAAAAAAGCATAATATTTATCTTGTATACAGTAGAGAATTGTATCTGCACATGATTTTGTATGTTTTTTTCCTATTTAATAATTTATCTTAGATATATTTCCACATCAGTACATGCAAATCAATCTTTTTCCTTGTAAAACCTTTATAGAATTCCATTGTATGTCAAGATAATGATAAGACAAGCCACAGACTGGGATAAAATATTTGTAAAATACACACCTGATAAAGAATTGTTAACCAAAATATACAAAGAACTCTTAAAACTCAACAATAAGAAAATAAACCAGATTTAAAAATGTCAAAATCCTTAACAGAGACCTCACCAAAGAAGATGCACAATTGCAAAATGAGCATATGAAAATATACTCCACATCATATATTATCATATCCCTTTATAAATTGAATTAAAACAACAAGATACCACTACAGATCTATTAAAATGCTCAAAATCTGGAACCCTGATAACACCAAATGCTGGTAAGGATGTGTAGCAACAGGAATCTCATTCATTACTGATAGGAATATAAAATAATACAGCTAGCTTAGAAAACAGTATGGCACCTTCTTACAAAACTAAATTTGCCCCTATGTGATCCAATAATCATGTTCCTGGGAATTTACCCAAAAGAGCTAAAAATGTATAGCCACAAAAAATCCCATACATAAATGTTTATAGCAACTTTACAATTGCCAAAACTTGGAGGCAAGCAAAATGTCCTTCAATATGTGAATGGATAAATAAACTGTGGACCCTGGCTGGTTTGGCTCAGTGGATTGAGCGTCGGCCTGCGAGCTAAGTGTCGCTGGTTCGATCTTCCAGTCAGGGCACATCAGAGAAGGAAAACTCTGACTCCAAAAAACCTCCGCTGCCTTGCGGCATACCTCTTCAGGGGAAAGGCTAAGGGAGTAAACCCCGACAGAAAATCCGGAGCCGGAGTCCCTAAGGCGGTTTGACGTTGTAGTCAACACCGGCAACTCCTGCGGCGCACCTGAAGCCAAGCTGTGTTGACTCCGTCTTTCCCTTGGGCCCTTCAGCTGCGAAGAGAGGGGGGGTCTGCTGCATGGGCAACAGCAGACCCTCCATATCACCCTGCCCAGGCTCTGTAGCTTCAGCTTCACTGGAGAGGACACTCCAGCGTCATCGCAAGATGTCGATTCAACACGGGAGGAGACAGATACCGTGTCACTCCCGAGTCGGACTGCACAACCATTCTCGGCGGTGCAGATAGACTCTTAAGAAGCTACACCATCGTCTCTCGAGACGGACGGCTGCCGAAGAAGAAGAAAATAAACTGTGGAACCTTTAGAAATGGAGTATTATCCAGCAATAAAAAGAAATGGCCTATCAAGCCATGAAAAGACATGGAGGAAACTTAAATGTATATTATTAAGTAAGAGAACAAATCTGAAAAGTTTATATACTCTATGATCCCAACTGTATGACATCCTGAAGAAGACAAAACTGTGGAGTGTACAATGATCAGTGTTTGCCAAGGGTGGGGGTACGGGGAGACAAATAGGGAGAGCACAGAGGATTTTTAGGGTACTGAGAATACTCTGTATGATACTATAATGGTGGGTGTATGTCATTATGTATTTGTCCAAACCCTAGAATGTACAACACCAAGAGTGAGCCCTAATGTAAACTATGGACTTTGAGTGAATATGATATGTCATGTAGGTTCATCGGTTGTAACAATGTACCGCTGTGGTGGTAAATGTTGATAATGGGTGGGGACAGGGGATTATAAGGAAAATCTCTATACCTTCCTCTCAATTTTGTTGTAAACCCAAAGCTTCTCTAAAAAACAAACAAACAAACCAGAAGTAAGGCTATGACCTACTCAACATTTTAAAGAACTGAAATGACTGATAAACACTATTCTGTTCTTACCAAATATCAGGCAAAGCACCATCAGGACTCTGATAAATAGAAATATAAAATGGGTAGTGAGGAAACTGATGACTCCTTCTTTTCTTTCTTAAATAGCAAAGAATATAATAAAGTTGACATAAAATACAAAGAATTATTCTGGTTAGACACAGAATCTCTGCTATTTATAAATTAAAAAACAATCCTTTATATTGTAGGCAAAGCTCAGAAGCAATAATCCAAGGAAATAAGGCCATCAAAATTTAGACAATTTGCTATGGTATTTTATAAATTTTACAACTTTTTTAAAACTTAGATATTATAAATCAGGTCAAATAAAATTTGCTTTCCAAAACTTTGTCCTTCATTAGGTCTTTCATATTTTGAAACAAACTGACACTTTAAGGAATTTTTAGGGGCTCCACATGGTCAGCACAGCTTTTATTGTAATATTAAGATGATATTGACATTCAATGTGTTTATAATTGCTATATTAAAATGAATCAATACAGGTTTTAAATAAGAACTTCATTGTATAGACATGCCATAATTTAGAAATCACTTAATCACTTAAAAAGCATTTTAGTTGTTTTTCTCTCTTTTGCTAAACAATATATATAAGTATACAATTTTGATTTGTGAATATAGCTAAAGATCAGTTCTCAACACTGGACTTGAAAGGTGTTTATCACTCTTTATTACATTTTAAACTGTTGATATTTCCAAATTGCATTCCAAAAATGACTGTTCCAACTACATTCTCACAGAGAATAAATGTGTGTCTGTCATCCTGTCCTAGGTCTAATGAACCTTATTAATCTTTGCTACTCTGAAAAGTAGGAAAGTATTCATTAGGAGTTCTGTATTTCCTGTGTATGTTTTAGAATATATTTTTTTCTAAAATGTCTGTTCACATTCTCTGCTACTTCATATTAGGTTTATTTGTCTTTTTATTACTGAGTTGTTGAGGCTAGTCATACTTTTTCTTAATTGTCCATTTTTGTCATAACATTGAAAATATTTTCTATAGTTCTTAATTATTTTTTAAAGTGTTAGTGGTATGCTTCTAGCTATTCAGAAGTGTTTTTGTATGGTTCTTTTTGTGCAATCTTGTTCATGGCTTCAGAGTCCTTAACTTTTTGTGTTTTTATCTGTAAAACGATTGAATTGATCTAAAGTTCCAAGGTCCTTTATGGACTTTACAATACTCTGAATAATGTTGTTTATTTTTAATGACAGTAGAATACATTAGCACAATTAAGGGTTTTAGTGGATTTCTTAGTGACAGCTTAATCATGCTTTTAGTTGTGATTGATAAGTATCTGACAAATAGATAAGTCCAATTCATAGTGAAAATTATTTTCTCTAATATTCAGATTAAGGCTTGACAAGAGACTCAACACTCTTCTCAAGTTCATAAAAAAAGAAAAAAATAGAAAAAGAAAAACTTTCTGGCAAGGAGAGTGGGTTGAGAAGTAATTACTACAACAAAAAAATAGGCTGGAGTTTTGTTTATTCTTTTTTTCTAAGAAGATTGGATTTGGGGCATGCTAAAGAGAGAAAAAGTTCTAACTTTAACTTAACCTAACACTAGGACACCCACCGAGCAGAGCGGATATTTTCACAATGAAATTAAGAGATTTTATGCATATAGCTTCCTCAGGAAAGATGAACGTCAGTGCTAGATGGTGCCCTGTGGATAAATGTTAAAGAAATAGAAAGGAGTCTTTGAAAAGACTTCCATTTCCTTGACACCTAATCACTCAAGGAGGGCCCAGGTGGACAAAGGCCAGCACACCTCTGCATGCCTGTGGTCATTCACCTACTAATTCAACAAACATGAAACGTCCTTTATGTGTTGTGTGCTATGTCAGGCCATGCGGATGCAGCAGTCACTAATACTATCCCTCCTTCCCTAACACCTCCCAATCTAGGTGTGTAAATAACAAAATGTAACTTCTGCAGTAACGGTGGTTTGATGGGCTAGAATATGTGGGAGCAAAGAAATGAGCAACAAGGAAGTAAGGAGCACAAGAGCAGTCTTTTTCAAGCCCTGCATCTGCAGCACCTATCACCATGCCTGGCACTGAGTGGATTTGCAATGGATATTCAGTTGCTAGATTTTATTGTTTGGAACACTCTCATAATGGTAGCTTTATGAATAATGAATAGGATTTTGACCTGTGAAGTTTGGTAATAAAAACATGCAATTCATAGGAAACAAAACAAGAAAGGCAAAGAAGTGTACAGGGGGAAAAAAAAAACTTCAGGAAATAAGCAGTAGTTAAACCTACTAAAATACTAAAATTACAGCTGACATTGGTGCTTACTGTACACCAAATGCTAAGTGCATCATGTGGATTGACTCATTTAACACTTACGGTAATCTTACCAGTTAAATGTCACTGACAAATGGACTGAAGCAAAGAGAGTTTAAGTAACGTGTTGGAATATGAATCCATGTTCTTAACCTTTTCTATATGCAGCTTCATAAAGGATTTTGAGAAAGACTTAACATAAGAAATGTTAGTATATGTAAACTCCCGGCAGCCGTCCGTCTCGAGAGACGATGGTATAGCTTCTTAAGAGTCTATCTGCACCGCCGAGAATGGTTGTGCAGTCCGACTCGGGAGTGACACGGTATCTGTCTCCTCCCGTGTTGAATCGACATCTTGCGATGACGCTGGAGTGTCCTCTCCAGTGAAGCTGAAGCTACAGAGCCTCGAGAGACGATGGTGTAGCTTCTTAAGAGTCTATCTGCATCGCCAAGAATGGCTGTGCAGTCCGACTCGGGAGTGACACGGTATCTGTCTCCTCCCGTGTTGAATCGACATCTTACGATGATGCTGGGGTGTCCTCTCCAGTGAAGCTGAAGCTACAGAGCCTGGGCAGGGTGATATGGAGTGTCTACTGTTGCCCATGCAGCAGACCCCCCCTCTCTTCACAGCTGAAGGATCCAAGGGAAAGACAGAGTCAATACAGCTTGGCTTCAGGTGCGCCGCAGGAGTTGCCGGTGTTGACTACAACGTCAAACCGCCTTAGGGACTCCGGCTCCGGATTTTCTGTCGGGGTTTACTCCCTTAGCCTTTCCCCTGAAGAGGTATGCCGCAAGGCAGCGGAGGTTTTTTGTAAACTAGTTCTTGTAAAAAGAGTAGAATATTAATGGACGTTTTAAAGTATACATAATGCTTTTGTTATTTACTCACTGTCCTCTCAGTGCTCTATGGTATTGACATCACCTCACTGGTTCTCCTTTAGCTTGTCTCTCTAGTTCATGGCAATCCTGATGAGGTACAAACCTGAAGCAAAACATACCTGGGATGCAAGCCTGCCTCACCTCTCAGCTACAGATTAATTACATTTTTTGGAGTGACTTCCTGGCTGTATTTGCCACTGAGGTTTCCCCTCCATTCTACTCCCCAAGCACCCCCTGGGCCATCTGGCTAAGAAGGTTGTCCTGACCCACATGCCCACAAGCCAGGTGCCTGCCAACTTGGCAGACCAGAAATAGTCCAGGCAGAAGGCAGGTCCCTGGAGCTTCAAGAATGAACAGCAGATTGCTTGTCTGCTGGTGATTGCAGGGCCAAAGCTTGCTCAGAAAGGCAGAAATCCCAGGGTTATGGAAGAAGGTGAGCTCAGAAGCCAGAGAAATGTCTTACAGCCTGGTCTAGGAATCAGACAGATGACAGAGGAGGATCTGTCTGTTTCTTGGTTTTGTTTCATACTGTTGGATTGTGATCAACCCTAAAAATGGTCCCTGTTTGTTTTCAAAAGCAGGAGAATTAATTCCATAGCACAAGGAGCAGTTGTTTGTTATAGTCATGCGTATCCATATCCCCACAACTGCTTTTGTTCTTGCTGCTATTGTTGAGTTGAGCTCTTATACCAGTCTGCTTTGTTTGGGCTTATTTGTGGGTTTGTCTATTTCTCCCACTAAATCTTGAGTTCCGTGAAGACAGGGTCTATGTATTGATCATCTCTTGAATTTAGCACAAACCCAAGCACCTAACACAGACCCTGGCACATAGTAGACATTCATTAAATACTTACTAAAGCGCTGTATAACTGATCATTCTAAGCCAGGCAGCCTTATTTTGTTGTGGAGCAAAATACTAACCTAAGGGAACTGAACTGTATTCTACTAGTTGATAAAGAAATCATGTAATAACCTAAAGAATTTGCCTTGTACAATGTGGAAAATCTCCCAACTCTTTGCAAGATTAATGTATTTTAGTATTAGGGAAATTAAATTGCTTAAATTAAGATACTGATAACTTGAAAATCCTAATGAAAGAGAATAAAGAAACATGAGCTGTCATCAATATTTGTTGAACTTTTAAATCTGAAAAAACAGTAAGATCAATCAAAATCCCTTATTTTACATACTAGGGAATCAGGGCTCAGAGAGTGTGAGCTGCCCTAAGACACATGTTTTACAAAGCAGAGGGAAGAATGTTTTGAGGTCATGTGGCACAAGGTATGTCTCAGGGACAGGATGGAATGTTTACTATGACAGGGGGATATTTAACCAAGGAAGGCAGAAGCAGCATGACTATAGGGAGATCCTCACCATAATTATTTAAAGCCAAATTTCAGAACTATTGAAATAGCAGCAAATATCAAGTCCATGGATGAACAGGGCTCTAAAATAAATTTAAAAGCTGGAAATAGGAGACTAGGAATCAATAAATCATGTAGTTAAGATCACAGATTTTAGCATCACAAGCCTTATTTTTAATCCCAAGACTGTAATAGCGAGCTACTGGGTTGGCCAAAAAGTTCATTTGGCATTTTACATATTTGGCTCTAGTGGTGTTTAGTTGTTGTCTTTAACTCCATTCTAAACAATTTTGTTAGATTGTATTGTGACGGCTGCCATATCAGCATGCATTTTAAAAAAACTTATCAGTATTGGTGAATTTTTATGAAGCCATTTTAATATTGAAAATGGAAGAAAATAGATGAATTTTTGGCATATTATGCTTTATTATTTCAAGAAAGGTAAAAACGCAACTGAAATGCAAAAAAAAAAAAAAACAAAGAAGAAGAAGAAGTAATTTGTGCAATGTACAGAGAAGGTGCTGTGACTGATTGAACATGTCCAAAGTAGTTTGCAGAGTTTCTTGGTACTATTGATATTTGGGCCAAATAATTCTTTGCTATGGGGCTGTGTTATGCATTAGAAGATGGTTAGCCGCACCCCTGGCCTCTACCCACTAGAAGCCAATAGCAGGAGATAGCCGACATACTCAAAATACCCAAATCAATATTGTGAAAATGAAAAATGTGTCCTTTATTTTACAGAAAAAAACTAAAACTTTTTGGCCAACCCAATACATGATCTCCGGCAAGCTGCTTACTGTCCCCTAATCCTTCCTCTTCTCAGCCATAAAACTCTGCTAATCTTCAGAGCTATTAAAGTTGTAGGTTTGATAATGAATATATTTATACAGGCACAAACAGAAGTTCTTAGCACACAATTATACAACAGCCAAGGTCCTTGTCATTAAGATTTTTATATTCTAATGAGGGAAAACACAAGTAGTGAAATAAAGAAGCACAAGATTCAATTAAGTACTATTGTGTGATATGCAATATGTATTTTATAAAGAATCACTTGGAACATTTCCAGTTTAACTAGGCTAGTCATAACTAACTTTACGAAGGAAGTCAGCTGTGACTTAACACTGGGTTCATGAGAAGCAGGCACCATAAAAATTTTTTTGGGAAAAGTGTTTCAGAAAGCAAGAAGAACAAATTCAAAAGACCCATGGCAGTAAAGAACTTAGCTTTTCTCAAGGAGATCAGCAAAGCTAAAGATGGTAAACAAAGGGAACCTGGTACAAAACGAGGTTGAAGGGACCAGCAGAAATCAGAAGAGGCCTGGTATAGTAGAAAGACTTTAAGTCATTTTAACAGGGTACTAAAATAACTTTAAGAAGACTGATGTTTTCCCAAGTTATCCTGACTGCTGTATAAATGGATTGTTGGGGTGAGAACTTAAGTAGGGGCATAGATTACTCTATTGTAATGGTCCAGGTGAGAGGTGAGATGGGTGACAGTAGAGCAAGTGTTTCTAGTCCACTCTGCCCTTCCTCAGCCAGAGCCCACGGTAAGTGGCTGCAAAGAGAATTTTGTGCATTGACCTTGTAAGAGGCTCTCTGTGTCTCCAGCCATCTCTCCCTAGTGGACAGAAACCCCATTGCTTTTCACAGCTTGATTCTGGGTTCCTTTCTAGGCTCTGGCGCTGAAAGCTGGTGAGCCCAGCTTGGGACTTAGACCCCACACTTCTCAGGGGAACCCTCTCAGCTGCTGAAATATCTCTCTGAAACTTCAGCTTCCACCAATGGGAGCCCAGCCAGCCCTCTGGTGCCTCCTCCACACTCCCTACCAGTCACGTTGTGGTGAAGTGGTTTCTTCTGTCTATCCTTGGTTATAGGGCTTTTCTCCAGCTAGTGTTCAGTTGGTTATTCAGTATGATTTCTCTATAATTTAGTTATAATTCCACTTTGGTCCTGGGAGGAGGTTTGTGCAGCTTCCACTTACTCCTCTACCATCTTGGATCTCTGCCTATTGGGCCTAGAAACATTGGGGAGGTGTGACCCTGAAAGCAACAGTTTCAGTAGAATGAAAGCATCAGGAGCCAGGGTAAGTGGGTTCTGAACAACTCTTTTGAAAGGTCTTGACAAGACAAGGAGCAGAGAAATTGGAAGCAGACGTGGGGATATGGGATCAAAGGAGGAATTAGAACTCCTAATTTTTTTTTAAGGACAGAGGATATTAAAGAATATTGTGCAGGCTGTAGAGAACAGTCTTGGGCTCTGAGGAGACTTGCTCGTCGGTCCAGAACCAGTGTCACCACTCCCCGCAGCAAAGATGCTCCTGGGGTTTCTGAGAGGCTACAAGAGCCAGTTTAAACACATCATCCATGGCCTTCTACCTGCAGCCAGCATCGCACCAAAGCCAGCTGTGCCCCGAACACCTCCTCCCTGCAGCCCCAACCCCTCTCCAGAGAGACCAAGGTCTGCTCTAGCTGCAGTCATTCTAGCAACAACATTAACTGGCTGGACCATCGTCCTTCCTCAGCCACGTCACAGATCCCAGTCTGAGAGTGACATGACCTATGCTGGAAATGATAGTTTCATAAAGCCCTATGCCACCACCTCAGAGCTGAGGCATCGACCAAACTGGCAGAGTGAGACAGGAAGAACTTCTTTGCCACCCTTTCAAATGCTGGGCTATGAGGAAGAAGACACTGACTTGGTCCTGTCGTCCAGCTACAAGGGGTCGGGGGATGTCCGTGCTCTTAAAGAAGAGGGTGGTCTTCATAAGCCTGTGAACCAAGTGTCACTGGTTCGATTCCCAGTCAGGACACATGACTAGGTTGCACACCAGGTCCCCAGTTGGGGGCGCAAGTGAGAGGCAACCACACAGTGATCTTTCTCTCCTTCTCTTTCTCCTTTCCCCTTTCTCTAAAAAATAAATAAATAAATAAATGATTTTTTTAATGTCACTATTCAATAGTATTTCCATTTCTCTTCCTTGTTCTGCCTCCACATGGGTCCACAAGCCTGCCTGCAAAGGGAAGCACAGCTCCTCCACGTGAATGCAATAGTAATAATAATGCACCATAAGAATTATTCTGGATAGAAAATGGGACCACAGGAGCGCTTGAGCCTTTGTTTATTTCTTTACTTCTGAGCTCTAATACTTACTCCTGAACTTTGATTGTTAAGTTAACACCCCTTCTAGTGAGCATTTCCTCTGATAGCAGCTCTGTGTCAATGTAAACACACTTTCATGTTTTAGCTATAATTGCTGCTCTCTAAGGATTCACTCCTCAATCCCTATTCTGTGGCCCAAAGTTTTTGCTTGATTACTTCCATCTTGACACTTGCCACACACTCTGTACTGAGTATAGAGGAGAAAATTAATACTTGTTAGCAATCAGTTCTGCTTCTGCTTAAGAGGTAAAAAGGTTGCCAGAGAATGTCATTCCCAATTTAACAGTAAGAGAGAGTTAGAGTCATAGGGAAACCAGGCAAGCTGATTCTAACAGGTGGTAAGACATGTTGAGGAGAGCCAGGATATGCGAACAGTTTTAACTTTGGCAGAATATGAGAGGAAAGAGTAAAAGCCATAAAACTGGATAAGAGGAAAACAAATTTTAACAAATTAATAAAGCTACATATGGGCTATGAAACCATTTAGAATTCCTGGGAGTCCAAGACACAGGGAGAATACACAACCACTTACCAGCTCTTTTCCATCAGTTTTTACTGGATGCCCATTGGAAAGAACAGAAGGTAGAAGAGAAGACATGTTGGGCCTGCTCGGGTCTGAAAGTGAAGGACATGTGCATTTGTGCTCTGGGCTGCATGAGCACAGGCTTCTAATTGGCTGATTGGCTGCTAGTGAGAGAGAGGCAGAAAAACTGCTCAGATCTCAGGTCTTTTTATTTATTTTAATTAATTTTTAGTGAGAAGGGAGAGAGAAAGAGAGCAACATCGATGTGTGAGAGAAACATTGCCTAGTTGCTTTCTGCATGCACCTGACCCCGATGTCAGCCAGGGATGGAGCTTGCAAAACAGGCACATGCCCCCACTGGGAATCGAACTGGTGACTTTTTGGTTTGTGGGATGATGCTCAACCAACTAACTGAGCCACAGTGACCACAGATCTTTAAAAAAAAAAAAAAAAAAAAAAAAAAAATATATATATATATATATATATATATATATATGGAAAAGACATCAACTGCTGGGAAATGGGAGGAAACATTTGTACCTACACCCCAGTTCTTGCCTTATTTTCAGGCAAAGGTCAGCTGCCTCTGAGAAGGGGTTAAGAATTCTGCCACAAAATGCCAAGCTATACTGACTGACACTAGGCATAACCTATAATATAAACCTTGAAGCTTGTTCTGCTTATCTTTTTCTCCCTGAGATTAAAGGGGTTTCACTGCTCCTTTTGTTGAGGGAAAAGCACTTCAAGAAAAAACTTTTTTTCTTTTGATAACTATATATGTATCTTTCTCCTGATCGATTGCTTTGTATAAGGACAAAGCTACAGAAAACCCTTTCCATTACTGCCATTTTGACTTTTTGAGTTTAATGATATATCTGTCCTGAGTTTCCAGCACTTTCTCATCCTTATTGTTATTTCTAGATTATTATGACATTGTATACTTGACAACAGTTATCTTGGCCCTTCTTGACTCCATGATGGAAATAACATTTGTATCATACATCCTTGGTTTTCTCTATTCTCTGCTTTGCCAATCCTACATGCAGAAATTTTGTTTTGATATTTCCAGAAATCTTTATATTACCTAAATCATCTTAATAAATAAGTTATATAATAAAAAGACATTGCATGAATAATTTGACAAATGAGGTACTCAGTATAGTATTTTCATAGATATTTCATATGTAATGATTTTTGGTTAGTTTTCTTTTGGGGAAAATATGGGATAATTTACAGAATGATCTTTTAGAATTGAAAACATATATATTTTTCATAGTTTACTTTTTAAAGCATTTCATTGTGCTTCACTTTTAATGTTTTTTTCTCTCATTTCTTTAGCAAATTTTCCTTCAATTACAAATTCAGTCATTCATCTCTTGTTGTTAAAGAAAAAAAGGCCATTGCCAAAACTCTTTTTTCTTAATTATTCTATTTCCCAAACAAGTTGCTATCTTCTCAGTTTTATTTTGTCAACCCATTTTTTAAAAGCTTGGACAAATTTGACATTTTCAATTAATATTCTATATTCATCCTACTATAGTTTGACTTATTTTTACCATCTATTATGGGCTGAATTGTGCCTCAGCCCCCACAAAATTTGTTTGTTGAAGTTCTAATTCACAGGACCTCAGAATCTGACTGAATTTGAACAAGGTTTCTTTAAAAAGGTAATTAATTTAAAATGAAGTCATTAGGGTGAGCCTCAATCCAGTATGACTGGTGTCCTTATACAAAGAGAAATATATAACGCAGACATGTACAGAGGGAGCCCATATGAAGACACTGGTAAAAGATGACCATATACAAGTCAAGGAGAGAGAAACTAACCCTGACAAACTTTTATTTTGTACTTCTAGCCTCAAGACTTCTGAAAAAATAAATTTCTGCTATTTACACCACAGAGTCCATGGTACTTTGTTATGGCAGCCCTAGCAGGTTAATCTACCACTCTACAGACAATGCTTCTGGTTTCTGATGGGATTGCCAGTGACCTTCTAGTTGGTATAATAAGAGAACTGAAAGATGGGGACTTTCAAGTAATAATAGTGAGTTAAAATCCATTTTCAGTCAATTAACAGCTCTGAAACTTTGGGTAAATATTTAATTTTTCTGAGCCTTAAATTTCAAACTTTTAAAAAGGGGTAGAAATACTTTCTTTAGAAGAAAAACTGTGGTATATATGGAAATGTCTTGCATAGTATTAAGCAGATAGTAAATCAAAGTTGTGATGTTTTATTTCTTTGCTATTGTTCAGCCAGCATGTTTCTTTAAGTTAGCAGACCACTGTCATACTAAATGACATATACAATATTTTTCTCAAACCTTCCATAAACTCTTCCTTTCCTATTCTTATCCTCCCAGTCAGCCTACCCCACTTAGACCTGAAGACCTTCCATCATATTTTGATGAGAACATAGAAGTAATCAGATCAGAATACCCTAATTTTTTGAACACCAAGTTAACAAGCACACATACATCTATACCCTACCCTTTGTCTCCCTATAGGTCTAAAGTAAGATCCATCCTAATCATCACAAAGGCCCAGCTCTCCACTGATCTTTGGACCTCAAATCTCAAGAACCTTGCTCTGGCAGATTTTCTTTTTCACTATTATGTCTCTTTTTTGTACTTGTTTAATTTCCAATAGCATACAATATTATTCTTTTTTTTTAAAGATTAAAGTTTATTCCTATTATCTTTTTTTTAATCAATAAAATACCAGAAATACAACACCACTTGCCATTCCTCACTGGTAACAGGACTACTCTTATTTAACTGTTGGTGCAATTCTTTTTTTCTTTCACTACTTCTTGGACTCGCATCCTGAACATTCTCATTTGCTCCTGAAGGGTGGCAATGAGCTCATCCTTCTCTTTCATTCTGTCTTCATAGGCCAGCAACAAGGGTGACAGATACTTTATATTCAACAACCAGGGTGATATAGGGCCCTTTGGTGGGAGACCTTCAATATTTATGCTCTTTTCCTTGGATAAATGCCTGAGTTTTGTTTGATATCTGCTCAGTTTTAGATTCAAATGATGGACAGTCATTTTCAACCCATCATTTTCATCCACTAGTTCTTTTTTTTTAATTATTTATTTGTTTGTTTATTTATTTTTTAGATAGAGGCGGAAGGAGAAAGAGAGGGAGAGAAACATCACTGTGTGGTTGCCTCTCACTCGCACCCCCACCTGGGGACCTGACATGCAACCTAGTCATGTGCCCTGACTGGGAATTGAATCAGCGACACTTGGCTCACAGGCTAACGCTCAATCCACTGATTCACAGCAGCCAGGGCCTTGAAGAGTGACATTTTACTTGTATTCTGATCTTTGGCATCTGCAACTGCCACATAGGGTTCAAAACTAACATTCATGGCTGTTATGTCATCAGCACGGAATATGGGTAAGAAAGCCAATGATCAAGGACTGCACATGTGGACATTGAGCACTAAAATTTTGCTAGTGAAATTCATGTATATATGTTTTTTGTTTTAAAATTTTATTTTTCTTTCACTTTATTCCAATTATTCATTTTCAAATACACCTTTTGACATTTATTACCCATTTATAAGAATTCACTTTATTTAAATTTCACTTCCACAGAGATTGAGGTCTTTGTGTGCAAGACTCATAGCAGCCACTCAGAAATGCTGGCTGAATTCTGTGCAGGGACTTTGAATTTGAGGATTAACAAACACTGACCCTGATTTCAGATGGGGAATGTAGAGAATGAAGGTTTCCATTCTATGCAAAGGATGGCCAGGTACCATACTATCAGCTTCTGGGTTCAAGGGAAAATTTGCAAGTGTGGTTGCCATGTTCATTCTGTCACTCAGAATTCCTCTTTCTCTGCCACTTGACTGTATTTTATTTTATGATACTAATAATCACTTGGGGAAAATATAAAATTAGTGATAATAACTTGGGATATTTATAGAGATTCCAAAATTCTCACTGTGATAGACTGTTTAGTTTACATTCCTAACTCTTCCTGAGATGTCTGTGTTTGCTCCTTTGATCTTCTACACTCTGTTATTCATTGTTTGTTTTATGGGCTTCACTAATTTCTCACCTTTCTATGCATTACTTCTCAGCATAGAAGACAGGGATTCATTCCTTTCTGTTGGCTCCCTTCCCATAATGAAGACACAGTACAAACAGAATAATTAAGTTCTCCTTTGCCTGAAGAGGCAATTTATATTTTTGACTACAGGTTAGTTGACACTCAGATCACTGACTTTTGTAAGAAACACATTTGTCAATTTTTCCCAACTGGAAGAGAAGATTAGAATAGAAAAGTGAAGAGTGGGTGAATATTTTGACTACAGAGAAAAATAAAAGGTAGATAGGTAGGTATATAATTACTATTTTAAAGATAACACATATAAATAATCTCCTTTTCAGGCCTTGATCTAGCTTTTTTGGGGTTCCCTTCTCCAAGGAGTCAGATCATTTGTTGTGAGTAAGCTGTCAGGCTGTCAATTCCAGTTGGGTTTGCTTTCTGAAAGATGTTTTACATTATCTTCTTTGTTTTTAGGCTAGCCTTGAACTCTATATTTTTTCTCATCTAAATTTCCAATGGTAGGAGTATTATTACTCCGTAAGTTATTTGTGTATTTTTGTTTCATATGTTTCTTTAATTGTACATCATAAATACGCATATTCCTAGGTATCATGAATGTTTGCTGTTCATTAAAAAGAAGCATTTGAGCTCATACTGAATTTTCTGTCTGCCAAATGGCATTCCTGGTGTTCAAACATTTATGACCTTCTTTGCTTTCTTGTTTTGTTTACAGATATTACCTTTGACTTTTCTTATATTTTTAGTATAGACCCTAGGTACTTAGCTACCCCAGTATGTTGGTTCCTTGGCTCCAGTCT
This sequence comes from Furipterus horrens, assembly GCF_987537825.1. Lineage (NCBI taxonomy): Eukaryota > Metazoa > Chordata > Mammalia > Chiroptera > Furipteridae > Furipterus > Furipterus horrens. Next base: position 57,125,082 of record NW_028327172.1, on the reverse strand, counting down.
TTCTGTGTACAACTTCTTTTTTTTTTTTTTTTTTACCTCATTTACCTTCTTAAATGGCAACAGTGACTCTCATTACATATGGAATAAATTCAAATGCCTTAGGCTGACACCCATATATTTTTGCTCTTTTATTCCTGTCTGCCCACCTTTCTCCATTTATTAAGTAAGTGAACTGAGGGAAGTTATTTAAACTCCATTTTTTTATTCATATGCACCAAACTGACCTATTCATTTTTCTCATTATATGTTCTGGAGAAGAGATGAAACCCAGAAGATATGCAGACCAGGTATGAGTATTGACAAGCTGGCAAGTTATTAGTGATTCAAGATGCAGAATGAGATTCTTAGTGATTTTTATTAATAGGAATTCATAGAACCTATGGTATAAATAAGAGGTATTCTAATTCTAGTTGAGGTTTGGAGAAAATTGACTAATGGAATTATAGCTTTTGTGCAGTTGTGAATTCAAGTTTGTGATCTCTGAATTCTCATCAAACCATACCCATTCCTCATGAGGCTGAAAGTAGTAGTGTGTGTGTCTGAAGGGCCTTATGCCATAATGGTGGTGATATCCTTTTGTCTGCAGGAGCACCATAATTGCAAATAAAGGTGTACTCTATCTGTATAGGCATAGACATATGGTGAACTCTCTACTGTAGTCCTCAGAAGTGGGTGAAATCTCTCCCAAAAGGGGGGAAGCAGTAAGGCTTTTAACAATGAAAGTTGATGTTCAGGGTCTAGGGATATAGTACTAAAAACATAACTCAGAGAGGATGTTAGAAACCATAGAATGGGATGGTGCTTTACTAATTATGCCCACCTTGAACTTATATTACTATTATTACCATGAAGGATTATAACTTTTACTCTGTAGTATCTAAAGACACCTTTCCACATCAGATACAGCCTTTGGGCCTTGGCTAAAGTAAAAGTACAAAAAATATATAAATGGAATAAGTGACTTTTCTCCCTAAAACTGATTAAGGGAAGAGCTCTTCCTTTTGAAACATTTGATCTCCCACTTTACCATACATTCTGTCCATACTTGCTTGCATGGATGGATACTCAATAACTCTTTTCTGAGTCTATGTTTTAAAGAAATATATATTTTCCTCACTCCCAGGGAACAGGTTCTAGAAATCCTCTAGGTGAGTTGTTTAGCTGAGTACCAAATGTGTACAGACACTATTGTAGGTTTTATAGGTATAGCAGTGAACAGATTGAGCTTCCATTTCTAATTCAAAATGCCATAGGTTTTTCCACTGGAAGCTTTTATTAAATATTCCTTTTCTTTTACTGATTAAATGAGAAAATGTACAAATTACACACATTTTCTCTGTGTGTGTATATGTGTATGTTTATGTCTACAAAACACACAATTAGAAACACAGGTGTCATGGAAAATGTCAAGTGCAACACACCTGCATTTGATGCCTGCTGCTCCATTTATTAACTAGATAAATGGAGGGAAATTATTCAGCTTCCTACTTTTATTATTTTTCTTGTTTTTTTGTCTATTTTAAAATGACTGCTGTTGTGAGGTGACACTTCACTGATACTAAGAACATGCACTGCAATAAAACTGCCTGGTTTTGAATCCTAATTCTGCTACTTGCCACTTCCTAGCTATGTAACCTTGGGCACATTTCTTATCCCATTTTTCTTAGTTTTCCCATCTTTAAGATAAGGATAACAAGAATAAAACATATGTCATAGGATCATTTTTGATGAAATGAGTTCCTGTACAAGAAGTACTGAGAATAGGACCCAGCAGATGGTGTGCTAACTCTCACTACCGTCACTAAATACCTCTGAGGCATTGGTGGAGAATGACTGCCAAGGTCCCAAGCACAGTACCAGATACATGACTACCTGCTAAATGGAATTACTTCTGAATTGAGCAGCTCTCGTTTATTATTTTATGAGACCCAGAAGCAGTATTCTAGTGATAAATAAAAACTAATAAAAAAGGCGTGTGTAAAAGAGAATTTTTGTAAGGAAGGTGGCAGCATTGCCTTCTTAAGAAAAGTACTAGTTGTCTGCTTACCTAGAAGTTACCTTATTAAACATTAGTTCACTGATACATTGTGATCTCCAATAGATGGAAGTAACACATTTTGATCTATTATTGTTTAATGTAGATCTTCCATAGCTAGAATACATTTTGATTTATTATTTAATGTCACATATAATATACATATATACTATAATTATAGTTCTAAAATTCAAATTAAATTATGGTCACTCTTTATCTAAAGTACTTAGGTGGTAAGTTAACTTTCAGGATCAAGTCCAAGCTACCTTCCCCAGTTGGTATACAGAAGGTCTTTTGCAATCTGACCCTTCTCACCTTTCCCGTCTCATTTCCTATTGCTCCTGCACTACTCTATGTTCCATTCTGACCCACCAAACTACTTTCATTTTTCAATTGCATCAGTGCCCAGGCTCCCTGTGGGCCTGTGTTTTGAATGTAATGCCTTCCCCATAATCTATCTATTTACCCAGTTTAAATATACCCGTGCTGTGAAGCTTTCCTGGATTCTGATTCTGCTGTCATCCCATCCCACATGCCTCTAAGAGCAGCGTTTACAGCAGTTTAAACTTTATGTATCTCTTCATCACATCCTGACATGAGATCCATGAGGACAGGGATCTATTCTTATCCATCCTTGGAGCTTGATAGGCAGTAAGTATAAGACAGGATATATAAGGAATAAATAAATAAACAACTTGGTGAAGGGGGAAAAGTAAGCTTCATTATTACCACATGACAGGTAGCACTGAGAACTTGAAGGTCAATCAGTAATAACTATTGAGAGCTACAGGAATAGTCTGTTCCCTACTTACACTCAACTTTTTCTGGGAGTGCTGGCCCTTTGTGATACCTTTTCATTGATTCATTCTGACTAGATATGGCCTTGTGAATTCAGCCTGGCTCATTTGATTTGAGTGCAATTTCTGCCTAACACAGTGGTTACTAGTCAAGGGTGCACATTATAATCACTTGGGGAGCACTATGGCTAGCTTTTACTTTGCTCTCAAAACAGTTCATAACAGGGTATCTTAATGACACCCATAAGTATTTATGGGAAAAGGGAAAAAACTATTTGAAATGGCCTTTTCTTCCTTAGACTTCTAATTCTTTGGTTCTTTTTGGTTCATTATCACTGATGTTTTAGTTCTTACACTAACTTCCCTCAAGTTTCATCATTAGCTTAAGTGATTTTAATCTGGTTTTCACTCCATTACCCACTCCCTAAGGACTAGTGCGCTCTTTCCACAACTGAGCTAAAAAGTTATAGATTATATATTTGAAATTATACTCAGTTTAGGTTGGGCCCAGTTGAATTTTTAGCTGTATAATAGGCTTTTCATTTGCAGCTCCTTAGCCCTGACAATCTATGCTCTTCACATGTCTGTTTCTTTTAAAAGTGTTGTTTTTCATTAAAAACTTCCAAATACTTCTTAAGTAAGTTCTATCAGTAGCCATAAGCATAAACAAAAAGACCTACTGGGACATTGTTATTTCAAACCCAGAGGGAAGCTCTAAAATTTTCCCATAGTCACAGCACAGTATGTCATGATCTATTACCTGGTACTCTTGGGGCCTCCAAATTCAGCTGTTGGTTCATTTAATTATATATTAATTAAACACGATTATTTCACTCCTTGCTTAAAATCTTCTAATGGCTCTTCACAGATGTCAGACTAGTATTCAGACTTTCTACTTTTCATAATGTGTAGAAAGGCCCAACGCTATCTTGGTTTAGCCACATGTGCCACGTACATCCTTCCCTGTAGCCCTTCTGATACACTTGCAAGCCCCCAAAAGCAAACCTCTTCATGCGTGTACCTTACTTTTTCTAAGCTGCATTTTCCCTTTTGCTACTTTGCCCAGACCTTGCTATTAAGTTTTCAAAACTAAGTGTCATCTAAGATGGGGCGCCTTAAAAGACAGTACCTGTGTTGATTAATATTATGTCAACTTGTCTAGGCCATGATACCCAGCCATGTGGTCAAACATTATTCTGTTTCTGTGTGTTTGTATGTGTATGTGTCTCTTTTTTTCTTTGTGTGCATACACACACATACACATATATCTGTTGGTTCTGTTTTTCTGGAAAACCCTGATTAATACACAACCCATTCCCCACACACTCAGATGTTATCTACTCTTTCTCTGTTCCTTTATTTTTTTTTTTTTGCCTAAAAAAAAATGATTCCACTCTATATCAATTGTTTTACTTGCTATGCTAATGCACATCCTTTCCTGATCTTTTTGTACCATATTCATTTATGTTCCTTGACGATAAACCTGTGAGACCTGTAAGTCTTTAGAGCAAAGGAACATTTAGGGTAAATGCTATGTAATTAATGCACGTTTCTATTGTACAGCTTACATTTCAAGATGAAGGTCAAGCAGAGTCCCTTCCAAGTTTTATTAGAGAGGTATAATCTGCACATTAGACCCTGGTAGAAGTACAAGCATTCTCACAACTGCAGAGCACTCCCATCACCCTATGTAAGCACACAAGAGGGCAAGGACATTTACTGTAATCAGTAACAGATTGCTCAATTCCAATCTTGGTTGTGCTACTAACTAGCTGTGATGTTAGGTTAGAAATATTTACTTTGTAAAACCAGGGGTCTGGAAGGAAAGAAAAAATTAACTATTACTTTTTAGAAACTAGGCTGAGCACTTTATGAATATTCTTTCATATTATTCTTAAGTGCTATAATTCTACATTTTACTTTATTTCATTTTTATTCTCATAATTGTGTTCAAGTAGATAATTCCATCCACATTCTACAATGAGTAGATTTCTCTAAGTTTAGAGGCTTAGAGGGATTTCTCTGAGTTTAAATAAACATATTTATTGTCATTTAATAATTAAGGTTTGTTTCAGCCAGTAAGTGTTTCAAAATTAGGGCTACATGGAAGGAAAAACTAATGCAAAAAAGTGAAAAGATAGGAAACCACTCAAAATATTTTGAATGAATAGGATTTTGAATGGATGGCTAGAGGCATCTCAAGCTGTGGTTTTCAAAGACCATGCAATTATCACTTCATCTGTCCTGCTTTCAGAAAGGTGACATCTGAGAAAAATAATCCCAGGTTCTCTCATCTTATTGTCACACTGCTCTCATAGCTTCACTTATTTACTACAGGCAGATAGTGCCTCAATTTATATTTCCAGAGCAAGGCTTGCTCTGAAATTTAGACCCAAATATCCACCTGATGTCCCCATTGGAATGTTTCAAAAGCATCTTCAAGCACGGTACATCAAAACTCAGGATCTGACATCCCTTCCTCATGCTACACTTCTTCTCCAGTGATCTATACCTTTGAGAATAAAAACATCTTGTTCCACAGCATAAACCGGAACACATGGAGTCTTCTGTGACATCTTATGCTTCAGTTGGTTGTACTGCATGGATACCCACACATCACCTTTTTGCCTAGACATAGTTTTCTCACTGATTTCCTCATTCCTTGATCCTTGCACATCACCTCTTACTATCTATCAGCCCCTTCTCCACAGCACAATCTGTGTAATCTTTTAAAAATGATGATTTGTTCATGTTAACACCCACCACCCCAGATACAAACATTGGCTTCCTATTGCTCCTAGGAAAAACTACAAATGTTTCTCAAATGGCCTCCTCTACTCTTCATGATTTGGGTCCCATTTACCTCTCTAACCTTATCTTGAGCTATTTCCTCCTTACTCTCCATAGACATATCAGTCATGTTTTAGTTTCTTAAACTTGTTTCATACCTCTTATCAACAGCCCTTTGCAAATTATGTTCTAGTCTTCAGGAACAACTCTAACATTTCTCTAAATATTTATTCTTCAGATCTGGGTTTAATATACCATCTAAGACTTTCCCAGAGGCTGGATACTAAATGAGGTCTCCCCATTAAATCCTGTTATCATGTTGCTTTCTTCCATAGTATTTACCAGTCTGTAATTATAGATATGTGTCTGAAACCTCTGTTTACTATCTACCTTCACTATTAGACTATAAGTACCACAAGGACAGTGAACTTCACCAATACCTTGCACAGAGTCAGTTTATTATAGATGCTCAGATTATACACCTTTACTTGTGAAACAGATGAATACATAATTAAAAGGTGTTCTATTGTATACATGCATGTCACATTTTTGTTGTGGTGGCAGTGAAAGTATTAAATATTTAACTACATTAAGGCTTCCTTATAGGTAGTTTTTTAAAAAATAAATACTTTAGAATAGTTTTCCATGTACAAAAATTTTTCAAAGATAGAACAGAGTTTCCACGTACTCCATATCCAGTTCCCCCTTTATTATTAACATCTTACATTACTACAGAACATTCATCATAATTAATGAAACAATAGTAATTCATTATTATTAACCAAGATCCATACTTTATTATGATTATTTAGTAGTTACCTAATATCTTTTTCTGTTTCAGGATTCCATTCACTATACCACCTTACATTTAATCATCATGTCCCTTGGCTATGCTAGTTTTCAGACTTTCCTTGTATCATGACCTTGACAGTTTTAAGGAATAATGTTCAGATGTTCTGTAGGCTGTTCTGTATGTATGTATGTATGTATGTATGTATGTATATCAGTATGAACTCATCTGTATTTATTTTATAACTTGGGTTATAATCTAATACTACCTTATTTATTCTGTGGTTCAAATTATTCCACTTTTGATTATTGGGAACTATTGTGGCTGGCTCCTCTTGTTCTTTTCATTGAAGACTATTTCTTCCACTCTGTTTACTCTTTCTTCTTCTGTTATTCTAATTACATCCATGTTACCCCTTTAATACTGTCCCAGAATTCTTGATTATTTTTTATTATTTTTTTCACTTTGAATTTCAGTTTTGAAAGTTTCTCTCTTCAAGTTCTCCAATTCTTTCCTCATCTGCATTGCGTCTACTGAGTCCATTAAATGATTTTTCATTTTTATTACAGTATTTTTTATTTCTAGCATTTTCTTCTATTTTTTCTTAAGATTTTCATATCTCTGTTTGCATCACCCATCTGTTCTTGCCTTTTGGAATACCTTGTAATTTTTTATTGAAAGTCAGACATGCTTTATTGGGTAATAGGTACTGAGGTAAATAGGCCATTAATGTAAGAATTTACATTAACCTGGCAACATTAGTGTTTAATGATTTTTGTGGCTATATGTGCCAAAGGCTTCAAATTTCCCTAGTATCTTTGTTCATCAAAGTGTTTAAATATTCCTACGAGGTTATGGGTCCAGCTGCTTCTCCTTCTGGTAACCAAATCTCATTTGTGTTCCTCTGGATGCACTAGTCTGCAGTTTTTCTAGAGGCATTTTGCTCTGTGACCTTAGTTCTCTCACGGGTTCAAGAAAAGTTGTTGATTTTCCATTTATCTAGATATTTCTTGTTGTAAGGATAAGAGTTACCAGAATTTTTACATGTCAAATTTAAAACCTATGTTACTTTTATATATAAAATACATCCCTTCTGGTTTCCATCTGTCATCTTCTTGACCTTTTCCTAATTTCCTTTTGTGCATTTCATTGTTGCTCAGACTTCTAGAAAACTATCTAGAAAAAGTTTAAATGAATCTTTTATAAGAGAATATTTTCCTCCCAAATGTCAGTGTGATTATCTAAGTTAAAGATTAGTATTCCAATGTGAGCTATTCTAGATATGGCTTGATAAAATTAACTGATGGTGAAAACCTCAATAAAGAATTTAATCAATATTAATACCTTCATTTTAAAAGTTGATGAGGTGGATGAGCACATTAATGGTTTCATCCATTAAATTTTTTGGTGCTAAGATTTGCTATCCTTGTCTTATCTAGGTAAATAATTTTTATTTCTTGCCAGAAACAAGATTATTTATAAATTGAACAACAGTAGTAACTTTTCTCAATTTACAGAAGGCATATTTTTGCTCCAAGCCCTTGTCATTGAATACTGGACTGTCCCTAAATCAGTCAGTTTAACAGGGGTGGGGGAAAGATTAATTATCAGAGAGCCTTCTTCTCATTAAAAATGAATTTAGGACTTCTGGCCAAGATGGAGGTTTAGACAGACATGCTACGTCTCCCTCCACAACTAAGAAGGATACAACTACGTCAAAACTAGAAACAACCAGAAATTCCAGAAAATCAGACTGCATAGAAGTCTAACAAACAAATATATAAAGAAGAAATACTCATCCAGACAGGTAGGAGGGATGGAGAGGACGTGGTGTGGTGGGACAGCAGCGGCAGTGGCAGCAGCGGCAGCGGCAGTTGGTGGGCAGAAAGCGCAGTCAGACATTTAAAAAGGTTGAGAGAGACACCTGAGGAGCACTCCCAGGACCAGACCAGACTGCGCAGCTCATGGTTCCAGCATTGGGGAAAATAAAGCCTCATTGCTTCTGACTGTGCTAATTACTGGGGGTTGGGGGAGAGAAAGAACTGCTGGTCTCACAGTAGAATCTGATTGTTTAAAGGGCCCCCATGGTCCTAGAACATCTGCAGACCCACCCACTCTGGGAACGACAGCCAGGGCAACAGCTAGAGAGGCGCCAGTCCCATATGGAAGTGGGAGAAGTGTCTGGAAAAGGGGTGAGTGCTGAGAAAGTGGCATTGTTCCCTCTCAGACCCCTCCCCCACACACAGCACCATAACGTGGTGAAACGGGTCACCCCATACTGACAAATACCTAAGGCTCCACCCCTTACAATGTAACAGGAGTGACAACTCTACCTAAGGCACAGAGGCAAACAAACACAGGAACCTGTCAAGATGAGGAGACAGAGAAGTATAGCCCCAAAGAGGGAATGGATCAAGGTTCCAGTGGGAGAACTGAGCGATGAGGAGGCAGTCAACCTAACAGACATAGAGTTCAAAACCCTGGTGATAAAGATGTTCACAGGCTTGACAGATATGATTAAGTATGGCAAAAACATAAGGGAAGAAGTGAAGGCTATGCTAAATGAAACAAAAGAAAATGCACACAAAACCAATGGTGAAGGGAAGGAAACTGGGGTTCAAATCAATGACTTGGAACAAGGAAGAAAAAAACAGTCAACCAGTACAGAATAATGAAACAAGAATTGAAAAAAATGAGGAGGGGCTTAGGGACCTCTGGTACAACTTTAAGCATACCAACATCCAAATCATCAGGGTGGAGTGGAAAAGCAAGAAATTACAAGCTTAAGTGAAAAAATAATAAAGGAAAACTTCCCATATTTGGCAAAGGAAATAGACATACAAGTCCAGGAAGCAAAGAGAGTCCCAAACAAACCAGACCCAAGGAGGACCACACTAAGACACATCATAATTAAAATGCCAAAGGTGAAAGATAAAGAGAGACTCTTAAAAGCAAGAGAAAAGAGTTAGCTACAAAGGGGTGCCTATAAGACTACCAGCTGATTTCTCAAAAGAAACTTTGCAGGCAAGAAGGGACTGGCAAGAAGTATTCAAGGTGATGAAAAGCAAGGACCTACTACCTAGATTACCCTATCCGGCAAAGCTATTATTTAGAATGAAAGGGCAGATAAAGTGCTTCCCGGACAAGGTAGAGCTAAAGGAATTCATCATCACCAAGACATTATTATATGAAATGTCAAAGGGACTTACTTAAGAAAGAGATCAAAACTATGAATATTAAAATGACAATAAACTCACAAATATCAACAACAGAATCTAAAAAATAAAAACAAAATCCAACTAAGCAAACTAGAATAGGAACAAAATCATAGGTATGGGGATCATTTGGAGGGTTATCAGCTGAGAGGGGGAAGGGGGAGAAATGGGGAAATGGTGCAGGGATTAAGAAGCATAATTGTTTGGTATAAAATAGACAGGGGGAATTTAAGAAAAACATAGGAAAGGGTGAGGCCAAAGAACTTATATGCACGACCCACGGACATGAACTAAGGAGGGTGGGATTGCTGGAGGGAAGGAGGGTACTGGGTAAACGGGAGCAAAGGGAAAATATTGAGACTACTGTAACAACATAATCAATAAAATATACTTAAAAAATAAAAATAAAATTAAAAAAATATATTTACCAGTTCAAAACTTGTAAACACTGTTTGGTACAAATAAAATATCTTATAAAAATTATCTATGACTTTTTGTTAAATACATGTAATGCTATACATATTTTAAAAACTAAATATAATAAAAATATGGAGCATTACATGTGATTTTTTTCTTTTCTCTTTTTTGCTTATTTATACAATATTTTCTGAACTATATACGGGATGGGGCAAAAGTAGGTTTACAGTTGTTTACAGTTTACAGTTGTTCATATGGAAAATAATACAATAATTAGTAAAGAATAAATTTTGTGTTTTGCATACTCACAACTATAAAATCTACTTTGCCCACCCTATATAATGAATAAGTAATGCTTGTCAACAGAACATTGTAGAAGATAAAACAAAAAGACTAGCCCTGGCTGGGTAGCTCAGTTGGTTAGAGCACTGTCCCCATATGCCACGCTTGCAGGTTCATTTCCCAATTAGGGCACATACAAGAATCAACTGAGTGCATAAATAAGTGGAATGACAGATTGTTCCTCTCTCCCCCCCTTTCTCAGTCTCTAAAAGTCAATAATAAAAAAAATAAACTAATTCATAAAATTATAGGACTTGAAAAGAATTTGGGGATTATTTATTAAGTCAATTTCTGATTAGTTGAGGTAATGGAGTCACACACATAACCACCAATCTCCTTGAATCCTCTCCCTTTGCATTTTGGTCTATCAAAATAATAATTGTTCTTAAAAATGCAGCTCAAATACACATGGCTTCAACATTTCCTTTATAGCATGTCTCATATTTCTCACCAATTGGAAAGTTCTCCCAGTATAACATTAATAATAAGGAGGAAAAAGAAGAGAGAGAGGGATAGGGATGGTGATAAGTTTCTGCTTACCATTTGTCAAGTATTTTGTTATGTGTCTTAGGTTATTTTAATTAATCCTCACAATACCTTTATAACATAAACATTATTCCCATTTCGCATACGAAGAAAAGGAAAATCAAACAGTTTAAGAAATTTCACAAATTTCCCTTGTCACAACCAACAGAACTCAGATTTTCAGTTTCATGTTTGTCCAAAACTTGACATATAGTAGGTACTCAGTAAACATATTTAATAATTGAGCAATTTAGAGAGCAGTTGGTATTTCAGTGTTTATCTGTGACCTGCTGGTACCTCAATTAATTCACAATTAAAAATCAACTTTGACCAGAGCTAGTATTTGAAGTCCAGATTCCCTAAGAAAATAGAATTATCTTCTGTCACAGAAAAATGATCATCACTCCTGCTGTCTGACTTCTCTCCTCTCTTCTTTATTGCCCTTCAAAATGTTCAACATGGTGTTGGTTTAAAATTTTGTTTGTTTGAAGCATTATCACATTTAAAAAAACTCCACCCTCTTGACTAGCCTTTTACCTCCTAGCTTAAATTTTACACTAAGTTAAAATAGCTTACTTATTTTTCACTTTGATAAAAACTATCACATTAAATAATCCCTTTGGAAACAGATAGGACAAATATTATTACTTTCATTTCAAGGATGAGAAGGCTAAGTCTCCAGAGTTTTAGTGATTGCTTAGAGTACAGCTCTTAACCCTCCCAGCTAGGCCCTAGGGGAGTGCTCTGACTCCAGATCTAGTGTTCTTCCCCCATGTTATATAGCCTGATAATACAAAGTCATTCTCTTGGTCACACTATTAATGGCCCCCTATAAATTCTGCTATAGCTTCAGTTTCTACTTCATTCTTACCTGACTTTTTTGATCATTTAATATTTTATCAATCGTTCCAGTCAGAGTTTTTAACTGAATGCAAGAGAAACTAACTCTGGCAGATATAAACAGGAAAATAATTTGCTGAGAGGACATTGGATAGGTCAGGAAATTGTGGAGAAGCAGATTCAGAAACAGGTGGGAACAAGGGAAGAGGGCAGCAGCCAAGTCATCTGCCAAAATGATGCTAAAGAACACAGGCTATCCCTGGTACCTCTGCTCTTGCTGCCCCTAAACACCAGATGTTTTTATTGCAACTGTCATTGTTCACTACTAAACTGGTTTCAGTTGTCCTTGCTTCTTTGTGTCAGTATGTCCTCTTTCAAAGTCTTGGATGGGTATGTCTGATAGGTTGAGTATTGATCATATGTGGTCATAGTCTAGCTTCAGGAAAAGTTGGGAAACCAGGTAGTATTCTTAACTTCCCATGGGAGGTGAGCTCTTCCTCCCTCTTGAGATTCATTAAGCATACACTTCACCAAACATAACAAGAGGGCTGAAATAATTAAAGGTCCCCACCATGTCCAAAAAATGACCAAATTCCATTATTAATTCCAATTTAATTTTGTACATTTTTTTCTTTGGGCTAACTTTCTTTGACACAAGAAAAATATTTAATTTATAACTGACTCAATTGTCATTCAACCAATAATTATTTTTGTTCTGCAGCATTCCAAAGGGTCTAAACTTGTCATGTAGGCTTTATTTATATTCTAAAAAATTCCTGTTTCAAAGTCATCCTCTAATATTTCTTTCAAATGAATGAGTTTCATCAGGGCCTGATAGCATGAACTGATGCTTTAAAAAATACTTTCAAAGAGTGAAAAATATATTTGGCATCTTTCCATATCTTGAGAATTTAAGATATCTTATTATTTTACTTTCAGATATCAAAATATTTCTTTTATAAACAATGTGTTTCTGAATCTGAATAATCCTTTCCTCTGCAGTATTTTTGAACAATGGCTCCGAAGGCACCGCCCTCTTCTAGAAGTTTATCCAGAAGCCAATGCACCCATTGGACATAACCGGGAATCTTACATGGTTCCTTTTATACCTCTCTACAGAAATGGTGATTTCTTTATTTCATCGAGAAACCTGGGCTATGACTATAGCTACCTACAAGATTCAGGTAAAGTTCAATTTCTTTCATATGAATTGTTAAGTAAAGTGTGACCAATTTCTTTTGAGAGAATACAAAACCTTACGTTTTGCCCTGGCAGGGTGGCTCAGTTGGTTTCAGTATCAACCTGTACCCCAAAATGTTGCAGGTTTGATCTCTGGTCAGGGCACATACCTAGATTGCAGGTTTGATCCCCAGTCTCAGCACATATGGGAGACAGCTGATCAGTGTTTCTGTCTCACATTCTTTCACATTCCGTCTCTCTCTCTCCCACCTCTTCCTCTCCCTCTCCCTCTCTCTCTCTTTCTCCCTTCCCCTCCCTCCCTCCCTTTCTTCTTCCCTCCCTCTCTCCTGCTCTCACTCTCTGCCCTTCTCTCTAAAATCAATAAACATATCCATGGAGGAGGATTTTTTAAAAAACCTTATGTTTTATAATGTTATCACTAAATTCTTTAAATCAGGAAAGTGCATTATAGTCCTTAACTTATCACTAATGTATTATTACATGAACCAAGTTGCAATAATCTTTAAATTCATACCCATTCTGCTTAATATACATTTCGCACTTGAAAGCCATGGAAAGAGACTAGAATTAAAATCAGGAAAAAAGTGGGTTTCAGATATGACTAGCTGCTGTTTTGTGACCTTGTGAAATTGTACTTCAATTCATTGAATATCAGCCTCTTAACCTGAAATATTGGGATCAGAATACCTCAGAGATTTGATAATTAAATGAATGTGACGTGTTAAAGAGCCTAGTGCATATATCAGTTTTGAAATCATCTTTGAGAACTCCCTGCCCGATTACCAAGAAAAATTGTGAACATTTTGTGTTTAAGCCCAAATAATAATAATGAAAATAGCTATTATAATAATAACTGCTATGACTATGATTAACACAGAGATATAAAACTCTAGAATTATAATTATATCTGCATTTTAAATAATATTTCTGAGTAGAACTATATCCGCAACTACTTGATGATGAACAGATAGTAATCCCACCCTTTACTCCAGAGCTTGCTACATGCAGATGCCATACATTCATTATTAACCAACCATATATTAGATAAGTATTATTATCCCAAGAAAGAGGTGAGTATAGTGCTAAGAGAATTTAAGTGACTTTCTCAATATCCAATACCAATATGTGGAGGAGTCAGATTTCAACACCAGCAGGTCTTCATGCTGCACGATGTTTCCACTCTCGCACAAAGAAGGTCAAGAACCAAAAGCTATAAGACAACATATGGCTTGTGGGTAAGAGGCATTCAACGAACACTGGTGTTTTATTATCTCTCCATAATCTGTGAAAACATAAACAGATAAATGAACAAATGAATGACTTTTATCAACTTCTTACTTCTTGTGTTAGACTTTAGTGACATAATGACTGAGATGGTTCCAGACCTCAGAGCTCTAAATTCAGTGTGAAAGTCAGACAATTGTGCAAAAAAGCATGAAACATAAGATTGTGTTAAGAATACTAAAAGAGTCATAAACTTTGCAGAGAAGAAAACAATGACTTCTAAAAAATTCCACCTAGGAAGACAAGACAAGACCTTGAAGGACAAGCAGGCAGGTAGCAGATAAAAAAGGGCAGGGGCTATCCTAATCTAAAAGAAGGATAACAAGAAAAATAGAGGTGGAAAGTGTACATCATATTTACTGAATGCTAAATTCTCCTATTTGAGTAGTATGAACAATGGAAAACTAAACTCAAGAGCTAAATTTAGTCATTTCGCAATAGCTAACAGTATTTTTTATGTTCAAGAAACTCTTCTAAGTGGGCTGTGTGCATTATTTCCTTTAATCTTCATAAGTAACCAGTGAAGTAGGTACTGTTATTTCTTTTTCTTGTTCAAAAATGAGAAAACAGAGGCTTAAGGAATATAAACAATTTGTTCTAGTTTACCTAGTATGTTGGATAGCAGTACCACAATTTAGGGCCAACAAGAGGACCTGCATTTTATCAACATTTTCCTGCCCTTTGGGGGATCACTAGTTGAATAGATATGAGTTTGACTGACCTATTTTCATTTACCTGAATATCACAGCCAATGGAAGGGGTACTAAAATGGCTGGCAGAGAAGATTGGTTCTTTGAAAACCTTAAGATCACTGAGAACAGGGGACCTTGCAAACTGTGGAGGTGTAGCAAGGGGAAGGGCTTCCGGTGAGTCAGAAAGAAAGGCAGTTTTACATCACATGTTTTCCCTTTCTTGTGTAAATACCCACAGTACATAATGAAAGCAGCACATTGGTAATGGTTTTTCAAAGATTCACCAGTTAGGATTTTATGATTTCCATTTCAGAGCATGCCAGACTCTTTCTTTGACTCATGCTTTTGAATATGCTCTTCTCTTTTCTCTGGCTAAATTCTGATCCTATTTATTCATTTTTCAAACTCTCAGAAATCAAATCATTTTATACACTTACATGGTCATGTTTAATCCCTCCTTTCTTAAGAGTTGCAGTGTTATTTTTCTAAGAATATATCTTTCCCCTTTCAACCTTGGCTGAGAGCCCTACAAGATCAGAATTGTGTCTTGCAAGCTTTTCTCATCTAAGTACCAACTGGTATCTGGTATGGAGTGAAATCAATGAATTAGCTTGAGTGCAATTAATATTCACCATGAAGGTTTGCTAGAAAACATGTTACCCCTGTTAATAGCCAGGTCATTTTTAGATATGTATTTTTTTACATGTGTCAAATCTTCTATCACACTTGATTTTACCTAGGTGGTTTTATTGATTTATTCTTTCTACGTACATATGTTTAATAACTACCTTTGAACAAGGCATTGTATTAGGTACTATGGATAGTTTCAAATAACAAAGTCTCTCTCTTTATAGACCTTACATGCTAATAAAAAACAAAGACCTTGAACAACTATTTACCTAATGACTCACTTAGAGATGTGCTCACCTCGAGGGGTCAATAAAGTAACATTTCAGAGGATATCAGTATGACAGGAAGAATTATTTGATAAAAGACTTTTGATTATGGGTTTTGGCCATATTGTTAGAATAATGGAAGCCTTCATAAATTTTAAACAGACCATGGTCAAATTAGAGTTTTCAAAAGATTACTGTTCCTGTAGCATGTAGAAAGTTTTGTATCAGTTGCAAAGCATATTGAGGGAGGCCAGTGAAAACACTATTAGACGTGTCCAGGGGAGAGTTAAAGGCAGTCTGGATTGAAGTGGTAGTGGTAGGAAACGAGGCATAAAGCTGTAAAGAATTTGATATTATTTTGAGAAGAAAATTTTTGAAACTTGAAAAACAATGTTTATACTAGGTAAGATAGAAAGAGATACTAGGGATGCCTTTAAGCATTCTGGGCTGTGAAAATAATGAAGGGTGATGTAATTCTCTAAGATAACAACAAGAGGAGCAGGGCCAGACACAGAGGGAACCTCATGGCTGTATTTGTTACACAGTAAAATGGAGTGGTATGAGACATCAGGGTAACTATGTCTCTGGGGCAGCTGAATTGCCTAGAAACTCAGAAGAGAGTCTGGCCTGCAGACACTAATGTAAGAGACATCAGCATATAAATTGTTATATCTCCTAGTCTTCAGGGCCCTGTGTAGTAGTGATTTCTATTCTGTTTCATAGGTAAGTAACTTGAGAACAGAAAGCAAAGTGACTAATTTTAAGTCACAAAGCTAGTAAGTGGCAAATATTGTATCCCAAACCAATTCTCTATTACTCCACAGAAGAGAGGGTTCTCTTTAGTTCCCACATGTCTTGTACACATATGTTCCACCTCATTGTTCCTTCCCAAGTGTCCAAATAGGTAGTTTTTACTGAAAGGCAACCAAAACCATTGGGGAGTAAAGGGAGAGGCAACTCAACAAGTCACATTAAGGGCTTAAATGTATTTATTATTTATTTCTAGTTAAAAATTTTAAATAAAGGAAATCATATTTATTATGTAACCTCTGTGTACTATGCATTTTGCTAGACATTTTAAATGTACTATACATAGTAAAGTGACTAAAAGCCACATAAACTAGGCCTTATAGTTCCATTTTCAAATAATTTTAAGCTATATTAAAAACTAACTTTTATGTTTGATTTTTAAAAGGTTTCAGGGTTTTTTTTAAGGTATATTTTATTGATTATATAGTCACAATAGTTCCATTTTTTCCCCCTTTTCTCCCTCATGTTTTGAAATTTCTCTTTTGTTTTCTTTCATTATTTATAATTAAATTACTATAATTCCAAATTATAAATCTTTTTACTCATTAATTTGATGTTTATAATTTGCAAGTAATTGTTCCTTCTGGATGAAAAGAAGCACTAAAGTGCAGTATTGTTCAAATGATGCTTCATATGTCGTAAGGTATTTTATAGGATCTAGTGACCACCGGCAAACGACAGCACCAAGGAAGGAGAACAACTAGCCAGAGAAAAGGACAGGGCTTTAACCCTAGAGTCCCATGTGAATCACAGAAGCTCCACTTTCATTTCCTTTGAATGAATAGTGGGCTTTAAAATAAATTCAGTTTTTAAAAATTCTCCTAATTAAAAAACAATATCCCTGCTTTAATTGTCCTGAACACTACTGAGTTTATGGTTAACAATGAGACTCCCATTTAAAATTTTACTTCACATTGCTATCCATTCTTTCTAAGATAATTTATTAAATAAATATTCCTTTTCTCTCTTGTTTGTGGAACTCATTTTTACTATATATATTATATATCGTCATCGGCAGCCGTCCGTCTCGAGAGACGATGGTGTAGCTTCTTAAGAGTCTATCTGCACCGCCGAGAATGGCTGTGCAGTCCGACTCGGGAGTGACATGGTATCTGTCTCCTCCCGTGTTGAATCGACATCTTGCGATGACGCTGGAGTGTCCTCTCCAGTGAAGCTGAAGCTACAGAGCCTGGGCAGGGTGATATGGAGGGTCTGCTGTTGCCCATGCAGCAGACCCCCCCTCTCTTCGCAGCTGAAGGGTCCAAGGGAAAGACGGAGTCGATACAGCTTGGGTTCAGGTGCGCCGCAGGAGTTGCCGGTGTTGACTACAACGTCAAACCGCCTTAGGGACTCCGGCTCCGGATTTTCTGTCGGGGTTTACTCCCTTAGCCTTTCCCCTGAAGAGGTATGCCGCAAGGCAGCGGAGGTTTTTTGGAGTCAGAGTTTTCCTTCTCTGATGTGCCCTGACTGGAAGATCGAACCAGCGACACTTAGCTCGCAGGCCGACGCTCAATCCACTGAGCTAAACCAGCCAGGGCCTATATTATATATATTTAGTATATATATAAGGTTTACAGATCATTGTAATTCCAAAATATCTTAATATACTTCTCTATCTTTATTGTAGTAGCATATAATTAATTTTTTTAAATAATTAGGACTTTTTGAAATGCAAAGGGCAGAAACTTCATAGGAATAGATTAGATAAAAAGATAATGTATTGGTTTATAAAACTCAAGAAGCAGAATGAGCATTCTAACTGTGGGAAAGGCAGAAATTCAGCTGAAGGACCGTGAGAACCAAGGAACTAAGTGCCCTAAAGACCATCTCTCTCGTTCTCTGAACCTTGCTGTTCTCTGACTCCTGTCTCTGCTTTTCTGGAGTGTGTTGACTTCATCCTGTCTTCCACATGTTAAGAAAGCTGTCATCACCTCCTGAGCTACCTGACTCTCAATTACAGCACACTTAATTCTGATTGGCCAATCTTACGTCAATGGTCCACTGTGTATTAGTTGACTATAGCCAAGGAAAGGGGTCATAAAGGAAGGTTATATTTTCTGCATCAGCAACAGTGGTAAAAAGCGATAGAGAGATGATCTAGGTTCAAATATCCAAGGCTTAAGTAAGTTAACTTATTACTCAAATAACAGTCTCAGTATGCTGTCCAGTATCAGCTTCATAACTTCAGAGACCAGAGCTGCTCCTTTCTTATCGTTCCACTGGACGTAGGGTTTAACCTGGACTACATGGCCCATGATGGCTCACTAAGACATTAACCACATTCCAGCTAAGCAAAAAGGAAAAGGCACACCATTTCTTTTTAAGGGAATTGCCCCAAAGTTGCATATATTACTTTTGCTCAAGACCTGAGTCACATAGCCATAATTTGATGCAAGGTTAAGCCCAATACACACTCTCTTCTTTCCATTGTATTACAAAATGGATACAAAGTGTTAGAGTATCTTAAAAATAGTGATGGGTACTTTAAAATCAAGCAAAAGGATACAATAAATTATTGACTTCAAGGAGAAGTAATGTAAAAAATGAAATGTACCCATAGTATATTTGGTTCAACTATGAATAACATCTAAATATTAAAAATAAGAATCCTGGATGTTGATTTGACCCCAAATCATATTATTATACTGAAAAAACTAAAGAAAAGCGAGTTGTAAAAAAAAAACAAAATCATTATTTATATTTGAGAAAGTCCAGAGATAAACCTGATAATTAAGAATTAATAATATTTGCCTGTTATTTAGATATATGGAGGCAAATACTAGAATAAATAGCTAAAAGTTGTACAGTGACTCTCTTGGAGGCAGACATGTAAAATTTATAGATTAGATATTATCTATAAAGTTAACAATATCCCAGCAAGGTGGTATTGTTGTTTTCCTATTTTTCTGATGAAGAAACTGAGGTGTAGGAGTATTAGGTGTAACTTCCCTAAGCTCTTACAGCTGGTAAGTAGCAGAGCTGGAATTCAAACCCAAGCATCTGACGCTGAAGTTCTATGCAAGGATGATGATGATGATTTTGATGATGATGATGACTTTGATGATGATGATGATGATTTTGATGATGATGGTGACGACAACAACATGAGTAAAAACATTGGATGTCTTTCTATTTCAGACCCAGACTTTTTTCAAGATTACATTAAGCCCTACTTAGAACAAGCAAGTCGAATCTGGCCATGGCTCATTGGGGCAGCTGTAGTGGGGTCTGTCCTCACTGCTGTGCTGGGAGGGCTCACTAGGCTGGTATGTCGAAAGACAATATGTCGTCGAAAGAGAAAGCAACTCTCTGAAGAACAGCAACCACTCCTCATGGAAAAGGAGGATTACCACAGCTTGTTGCATCAGAGCAATTTATAAAAGGCTTAGGCAATAGAGTAGAGGGCCAAGAAGCCTGACCTCACTCTGACTAAGATGATGCTCAAGTCCCCCGGGGATGTCCCAACAGAAATCCCTGGTATCTGTCTGTGAAGACCATGATCAGAATTATAATCTTATACAAAGTGTACCCCTCTTCTATCTCAGGTAGAACACACTTGTGTTTGCCTTGCTGTTTTTTGATCATCCCTTTGACAGTTTTCCTCAAGCCCTTATTTCCAAAAAAAAGAATGCCATTTCGTAATTAGTAACTGCTCCTGGTCTCTGAATAAATATGTTCTTATAAAATGTGGGAATCGTTTTAATTCTTTCCTTCTCATTGTTTAATGACATGTTTCTTTTTTATTGTCTTCCTTTGATTTTAATAAAATAGTAACAAATCTATATTAACTAAGTCCTTGGAGCTTTAGAAATGCATTTTTTTTTACTCAGAAAGCATGTTTCCCTTACATTTTACATTCTTGCTCCAAAATGTGTTATACACATCAAATATAAAACCTTCAGTTCTTTCTTACCGAAGCCCTGACTATATTTTTGAAGGTCACTGAAAACAAGGGCTCTGTTCCTACAACAAATTAAGCTAAGATGTGTTTTTTAAATATAGTAGTCCCTCTCTATATCGTGGCTCACTTATCGCAGCCTCACTGTACCGCGGGGTTTTTTTAAATATTTAATTATTTATCGTGGATTTTTCGCTATATCATGAGATTTTTGTGGTACTGTATATATATGTCGTTAAAGTTACATAGGTTTAAGAGTGTAGAATATGTTTAAGAACATAAGTAGCATTTATAAAAGTGTGGGAAAGGTTAATAAGGAACTGGGAACAGTTTATAAGTTGTGGAAAGGGTTTATAAAGCCTTAAAATATATATAAATACTAAAATAAATATAAGGTTCCTTCTTCACAGACTTTCACCTATCACGGGGGTGTCTAGAATGTAATACCCATGATAAGTGAGGGAATACTGTATGTTGACAATGTAGTAGGCAGTTAGTCATAAGCAGAGGAGGAACGATAGGCCAGGTACAGAAGTTCACCAGGGCAGAAAACCCCAGGTACCTAGCTAGCAATGGGCAAAACTGAGGAAACAAGGACCTCACTTCTGGGGTGACCTTTCTTCTCCTGGCATGTCATTGGTCATGCAGTTTAGACCTCCTGACCTTTCATATTGCCGGTCATGCAGTTTGGACTCTCGCCTGACCTTTCCTCCACTAGCATGTTGCTAGTCATATGTTAGACTCCCCTAGATGGAACAAGGGGGCTGAAGGATAGCCTCATATAACTCCCATAAAAGCCCTTTCAGAACCACACCCTTAAGTAATAAGCCCTCAGGACACGGAGGTTCTGACCCACATCAAATAATCTTAGAAACAAAGCCTTGGTCTGCTGACCACAGAAACAGAGTTTTGGACAAACTAGAGATATCATGTGTTTCAGCTCCAGGCCCAGAAAAGCAGTAAAACCAGACAGAATGATGCTATAGCTGATGTCAGCACCAGCTGTGATGACTAATGACCCTCCTTGCCTAGCACTGACCAATCAGTAGAGATCATGACCCTGAAAGGACAGACCTGAAAAGCTGATGAATATGCCACTGAGATCCTCCCCTGGGACCTCCCTTAAGATCCCTGCCTTTAGAGAGAAAATAGAAACCCTCAGGAGGAGGACCCAGTTAGTGCTCTTGCTTTCTCTTGAACACTCCCAAACCTTCCCACACCCTCTTCTTTCCCAGGCGTTTCTCTCTCTCTCTCTCTCTCTCTCTCTCTCTCTCTCTCTCTCTCTCTCTCTCTCTCTCTCTCTCTCTCTCTCTCGTCTCATGTCTGCACTCTTCTCCCTTCTTTCAGGGGCTTACCTTTACTCTCTTTCTTCTAAGCTCCAAGTTTCTTTGGCCTTTGTAACTTCTTCCCTGAACCCACAGAGCCCAGCTGGCTCACTTCTTCTACTTCTGTGACTTTCTAAATAAACTTTCGCTTGTATTTGAGTCTTGGCTCTGAATTGTTCTTAGCTAGAACTCAAGTACTGAGGTTGCTGAACCGAGGTGTGGTAACATTCTGGTGCTGTTTTGCCACTAATAACAACAATAATAATCCTATTAAGAACATTTTTTTAACCTCTTAGGAAGAATTTTATTTTATTAGAAAATGTTTAAAATGCCACAAAACATTTGAAAGTTGAGAACAATTCTGTGAATACAAGCCTGTCTTCAGTTTTAGTTAAATTACATTTCTGTTTTTCTTAGCTATTAAGATTCTACATTAAGATGTCTTGATAATCTTGCTACTTGAATTCAACTGGATCCAGTTGAATTTCTAAAAATAGACCAATTGATATTACACTCATATTATAGCTATATAATAGCATAAAAGACTAGAACCAGTGGGTAGAGGCTACAGGGGTCCAACAGAAGGAAAAACTATACAATACTCAGAGCTTTCCAAAACCAAAACCAACATCCTTGGAAAATAGTAAGTATTGCCACTGTAATTTTTCACATATAGTTTGGATGGCTAACTCAACTTGAATTCTATAAAGAGAATTTAAGTATTGAGTCTATAGTAATACTTATTTTTTGTTTTTACTTTTTTATTAAATTTATTGGGTGACATTGGATAATAAAATTATATAGGTTTCAAGTGTACAATTCTAGGATACATTTAAATTGGCTCAAGATTCTTAACTTCCCATTTAGGAGCAAGGCCAAGCATGCTCTGTAAGAAGTCCCTGTGATTCTGCCTCAGTATTTCAGACTGCTTTCATGAGGTCCCAAATTCCACCCTCTCATCAAACTCATTTACTCTGTCTTGCCATCCTCCGTCTCTTAAGTTCCCTTATACCTAGTTTGTATTTGTCTGCTCAGCATCTTCTTTCTTTCTTTCTTTTTTCCCTTCAGTTTGACTACTCAACTTGCTTTACAGCATCACCTCTGAACAATGTCTTTTCACTCTCAATGCCATGCTTTAAAGATAGAATTATCTAATCCAAGCTCCCAGAAACCTGCCTAGGTCTGGCACCTGAACCTCTACATCTTTAAGAGGAAACACATAGACCTGTATGGTACCTTTCAACTAAAGTTTTCTACAATTCCTGTAAAGTCTGAAGCATAGTGCTTGGATTATTTATAAATGCATTTAAAAAGGAATTTACTGAAAAAAAGTGAGCTTTTGAAATGCCTTTATCTAAAAAATACTGGCCTAAAATAAAGATGGTGTAATTTTAAATGGTTACATTTCACTTAGTCCCAGTTCGGATTTCAAAGAAAACCACAAATCTTCCTATTATACACATATGATTTTGGCTAATTTTCATCTAGAATAAATAGAAATTTATAAATATTATTAGAGTACTGTTACTGACTTGGGAATTACTAATAGTTAATAAATTCAGTTAAAGAGCAATAGGCTTTTTCTAACTCTCATGAGTCGTCAACCTTATCATTTGCTATCTTGTCTCATTTCTGATTCCTAGTGGAGGAAAGTCAGACAGGGACAAGGGCAGCATACTTATTGACACCGATGGGAATCTGTGGGATTAGAAGGCTTTACTGGGAGTTATATCCTCAACTTGGTGCATAATCAGAAAAAAAAATTGAAATAAATTAGCAATGGCATCTGAGGAGTGGATTCAATTCAGTTAGAAATTGGAAAAAAAATTGAACCAAGAACAAGGAATGGGAAAAGAAATCTGCCTCACAGTCTGCAGAAGATTCTGTAGAAGCAGTTACCTTGAGTGTGGTTGCCTTCAATCTGCTCTCAGAACACAACTACTGAGGTAGATGTGATGTGAAGGCGAAATTTTAGTCCCAGTGGTATTCTTCTTCTTTTCTTTTACAAATATCTTAAATAAAATCCACTGAAGGGATTTTTACTGTCACTGACAGGAATTTGCATAAAATCATTCTTCTCTTTATCACAAGGCAATTCCCTCCTTTATCACTGCACTTCAACAGAGAATATTGTTACATTTCTCTAGAGGAGCAAAGTAACTACTTGTGTAGCAGCAACATCTGTGATAAAACTATCACCACATTGATTCCATGGTTTTCTCAATAAGGTAACAAAATCACATGACTGATATTTCAAGACACCTGGCATTTTTATTAAATTGTAATTAACATTATATTCTGTGGCATTGTTTTATAGTATAGCTTTTATAAATCGATTCATTTTTCAGCTCTGCTCTTTTCCACCGCTACATTATTTTGTCACAAAGAAGGAAATAAGCAGCTGCCACATTTTTTTGTTCCTCTTTCTGTTTTACATTTTAAAAAAAGAGTATTTTTAGTGCCCAACCTTTCTGACAAGTCAAATATATAATTTCCATCTGTAGAAATAAATATGTGATGGGTACCAGTCATCTCAGCCAGTGTCTCTAATGCTGACAACTGGCATTGATTGTGAGTACTTTAAAATAGCCTTTTCCTTGTTTATATGGGTTTTGATCTGCAGGAACAGTTTTCTTTGTCACCATCAAAAGGGCCTCATTGGGGCCACCTACTGTGAACTGTGCTATTTTGCAGGGCATGTCAGTAGAACAAAGTTCCACACCCCTTATGATTAGACTCCCCTGAAAGCTGCTGAAATGCAAGGGAAAAGAGGTGTTCTTTTCCAAATTCATGTTGGTTATTTTCAAAAGCATTTGCTAGTTTGTACAACATAAAGAAGATTGCCTACAGCATCCACTAGAGGCCTTAAAGACTTCCAAATCTTTCAATTATTTCAAATTGAAATAGGAATAGTTGAAGTATCTTCTTTTAAATAAAAAGCATATTAAAACTCTGTATAATTCATGTTTATCTAATTGTTTTATCTAGTTTCTTTCTTAATAGTAATGTAAGAAATTTTCTTACACTTTCATGTTAATCTACAAGTTCTTGCATTTCTCACAATCATAATCATACAGATTTCTAATTTTGTATTTAAAAATAAATAACAAAGATGTCATATTATAGTGAGTAGTTATGATGTTCCAAGAACTGTACTAGGTACTTTATATATATATATATATATATATATATATATAAACTTATTCAATCTTCATATTATTGATATGAGAATATTATTTGTGTATTCAAAAAGGAGACTGTGGCTTCCATAGGACACGTACCTTACTGAGGTTTATATGTCTGTTCAGTTATTTTGGTAATTTAGGTGGGATTCAAATCCAGTTCCTCCTAGATGAATCATAATTATAAATTTCATTGTTGTTTGTATTCAATTATGCTGATGTGTCATAACTTACCAGATTCTTGCTATTAGATATTTAGGTTTTATCTAGGTTTTAAATTATGCTTAGTGCTATAAGGAATATCTTGGTACATCTGGCATCTGATTTCTCTTAAATTATTGTCGAGTAGTATGAATGATCTCTGGATCAAAGCATATAAATAATTTTATGGTTTTTCTAATGAATTGCCACAGTGCTTTTGAAAAGGGTTGCATAGATTTAAAAATGCAAAGAGGAGTCTAAAAATAAGAGATCAAAAGGAATAAAAAAGAAAATGAAAAGATGGAGAAGAGTTGCAATTCTCTTTGAAAGAAGCTGGAGACCATGACTGGCATTTGAAATACTGCTTCCTTTCATAAATATATCTTTTTCAAATTATAACATCTATTTAATGGGTACTTTTCCCTCACTAAAACTGGAAGAAAATTCAGACTGAAGCCATCTTAGAGAGAGATAAGGAATAACGTGAAAGTAAGTTGGTCCCAAAATGTTATTTTCAGAAATGTGTGTATCTTGGCTAGGTGGAGAGGTGAGTGTGTCTCAAGAGTAAGACAGGAATAAAAAACAGCAAAACCAGAAATGCACCCTTGAAAGAATAAGCACAGAGCATCAAAACAGTCTGAATCAAAGCCGAGTCAGGTTCAGCTGCTGGGATGTACAAGTGATCCCGTAACAGGTCTGGAAGGCTGCGAGCGCCCTGAAAATGAAGCCCAAGACAAGTCTGAGCACTTTCTTTCTATTGCTCTTTGAGCAAATACTACAAGCTGCCTGGGATTCGGTCAGTCTTCCTTCCAGGATCATGTCATGTTGAAACACTCTTGCCAGAGCAATTGTAAAGAATGGATGTGTTTGTGTGAGTGTGTATGTGTGTATGGACAGAAAATACAGAAAGACTAAAATGTTTTCACCTTTCTTCAATATCAAAGAGAACTTTGTTGCTGATTGTATTACTTTTTATTGCTACTGCAGTAAATTACGACAAACACAGTGGCATAAACAACAGGGATTTATCTTGTAATTCAATAAATGAGAAGCCCAAGACAGGTCTCAATGGGCTAAAATCACAGTGGTTTTTGTGCAGAGATGCGAGGGAAGAATTAATTTCCTTACCTTTTCTAGTTTCTAGAAGCCACGTACACAGCAGGTCCCAGAATAAAATCATTTCACTCCATCTCATTTCATTATAACGTTGATGAGGAATAATAACCGACTCCCAGCCAGGTCACTGTCTGTGTGAAGCTCGCACGTCCTCCCCTCGGCATGGGTTTTCTTCGTGCCTTCTGGTTTCCCAAAGCTGTGCATGCGAGGGCGAGGTGAGTCAGCGTGTCCACACTATCCCGTCTGAGTCGCTGTCACGGCCGCGTGAGTGGCCCTGAGATGGAAGGGCGTCCTGTCCACGGTGGGTTCCTGCCTGGCCCCCTGAGCTGTGCGGAGACGTTCCGGCCACCCGTGCGACCCGGAAGCGGACTAGGCGGGTTGGAAAGTAGTTATTTTGTTTTTATAAATCTTTCTTGAAGGTATGTATAGCTCACGTTTATTTCAATGATTAATTTAGGTCTTTATTTTAAAATTTGGTAATGTTTTTGTGACCAGAAATATCCCATAGAAACTTAACTCTTGTTTATTTCAATTAGCCTAGGCTTAAATTGGTTTCCATATAGATATTTCTCTTAGTGGCGGTTTCCAAGACTCTATTGAAGATATTAAATGAGGATTTGATGTGCATTCCTCTTGTGGCTTCTCTCCATCTTCAAAGTCGGGTGTTTATTGCTCCGATCATTCCTTTCTGGCAACATCTCTCTGTGACTATAGTCAAGAAAATTATCAGCTTTTACTTATTCATGTGATTAGTTTGGGCTTACCTGGTACTCCTGAAGGCTCCATCCCAAAGTCTTTGCCTTTAATCACATCTGAAAAACTCCTTTGCCATGTAAGGAAATATATTCACAGGTCCTGGGGATTTGGACAGGGACATTTTGGGGAGGGAGGTGCGGAGGGCTTATTCTGCTATTATACAGACTTAAAAACTAACAAGGAAGTTGTCCACATGCTAAATTACTCTTAATTTGAGGTTAACATGGCACAGACTGATATTAAGTATGTTAAAGATATGAAAAAACCTTTAACATATGTGAGATCTAAAATCAGACTTTATGAATTTGATTCCTGACTCAGTCTCGCATTTACTGCATGACTGTATAAATTTTTTAACCTCTATGTTCCTTGGTTTTCTCATATTTTAAATATAAATAAAACCAGTACTTTTCTCAACATAGTCTAAATAAATGCAAAGCATTTACATTAGTACTCAGTAAGTGTGAATTAATAAATTTTCATACAACAGATTAAGTTACCATAAGTTAAAAATAGAGGAAGATGAAAATATATGCACATATTTTGTTTCTGCTAAATCATTTTCCATAATATTGAATATTAATATTACCTATTTAATTAAATAATATGATAAATATAAGTGTGTAACTTTAAGACAGAGAAATATTTGGGACAAAGAAATCTTAATTATGCCAGTAATAGACTTACAGTTCATAAACAGAAGGTAGCTATTAAACTGCCTTCAACAATGTGACACTGGGCTTTAAACTAATGAACATCCCGAGACAACTGTCCTTACCAGGTAAAACTTCTCTTTGAGTTGGAGAGTAATGGTTAACCTTTAACTGTTTTATTAATTTAAGGAACAAGTATTTATAGGACACCCACTCTATGCTGGAGAGCTAAAACTGGTGAAAACAGTGACCCTCAGTGCTCACAGAAAGATTCTCAGCAGGAATTGAAAGTACAAGATGTGATTTACAGGTACCCCCCATATAACAGGGCACTTCTATAACACGGTTTTGCTCTAACATTGTTAGAGAATTGGGGAAACCACCCATATAACACAGTACTTCTATAACACAGTTTTACTCTAACATGGTATGCCTATAGAAGATATCCAAGAATTGCTGGTAGAAGAAGAAACTGATGAAGAAACTGTGGTGGAAATGACATTTGGAATGTGCCAAGATAACTTAGGGGATGATAGCACTGATGAAAATGAAGAAGTTAAACAGTTTACTCTAAAAAGAGTAAAGAAAGGCCTAGACTTAGCCAAACAGTTAGAGTCATATTTCTTAAATGAAGATCCTTGCACGGAAAGGAGCACAAAGTTTAAGAGAGAACTTCAAAAGTGCTTTAGCACCATATAACAAAATTTATAAATACCTCTCAGTTGAAAGCAAACAATCTAAAATAACAGATTTTTTTTGCAAAAAAGTAGAGCATAGAAATCAGGATAATGCTGAAGAAAGTTAAGAGGATGAGGATATCTTGTCAAAAAGAAAACGCATTCAGTTAATGGAGCTTAATAGTGATGACAAAGAAAACATCATTTAATTCATATTAATATGTAATACTTTGATGAAAATTGCTTGAATAAAGATATTTCTCTCAACTATAAAAATAGTAGGTTTTTTAAATTTCTGGAACCTAACTCCCCTTTTCGTACTTGTTCTTTGTTTCGTATAACACGGATTCGCATCACACGGCATTTGCTAGGAACTTAACAACCGTGTTATATGGGGGTTACCTATATCTGCCAGTGACTCTAGAAACAGTGTTTTTACATGCAGATGGTTAACATCCCCATTAGAGCTTGCATAGTGTGATAAATCATGGCAAAAAGTCCATTCATGACACACTATACTGGAATAATTTATAAAATAATTTTATT
Organism: Furipterus horrens; assembly: GCF_987537825.1. Taxonomy (NCBI): domain Eukaryota; kingdom Metazoa; phylum Chordata; class Mammalia; order Chiroptera; family Furipteridae; genus Furipterus; species Furipterus horrens. Next base: position 57,096,095 of record NW_028327172.1, on the reverse strand, counting down.
CAGAACAATTTTTGTAGAAAACATAGGATAAAATCATAAGCTAGAATTAGGCATATCCAGGCTCTGATTTTCAGGGATACAGAAGTGAATAAACAGAATTTCTTCCCCTAAGATGCATAGAGACAGGGAGAAATACAAGAAATACTTGCATACACAATGATTAAAAATATAAGAGATTTGGCTTAGGGTCTTTGGAGAAGAATTATAGAAGTTGAGAGGTTTGATAGATTTAATATTTAGGGAGGATTTTATTATATATCATGTCAGGATCTGGGCATTTTTCACATTTGATTGTATTTCATTATCTCAAGATTATTTGAGTTTAGTATCATCCTCACTTAAAAGATAAGGAAACTAGAATGCAAAGAGGTTAAGTAGCATGCCCAAGGTCATGCTACAAATATGGAATTTGGATCCAAACCTACATCTAAGTCCATAGCTCATGGATTTTCTAATATACCGTATTGGTGTAGCTTATTGCCATATATATGTGGTTACAGGTTGTGTGTATATGTGTCTGCAACTGGTGGTAGCAACAAGAAAAGTTCGGTGAAAAAAATGACATTTAAGCTAATCTTTCTGGTTATTCAGATGACCTGTATGTCTTCAATCAACGTTTGAAGGCAAGACAGAAAAGGTAGTGTCTGAGAATTTCAAGTTTGTTTTCTTTGATAATAAAGAGCTTTTCCCGAGACTTCCATCCAAGATGGAGGCATAGACAGACATGCTGCATCTCCCTCCACAACTAAGAAGGAATACAACTACCTCAAAACTAGAAACAACCAGAAGTTCCAGAAAATCAAACTGCATGGAAGTCCAGCAAAGAAAGATATAAAGAAGAAATACTCATCCAGACAAGTAAGAAGGGTGGAGCCGGGGTGAGGAGAATGTGGTGTGGTGGCGGCCGCAGCAGTGGAAGGCTGGCAGAATGCACACATTATAAAAAGTCAGGAAGGACACCTGGGGAGTGTTCCCAGCTCCTCACTGGACCTCGAAGCCCACAGTCACAGCACTGGGGAAAATCAAGCTTCATTGCCTCTGACTGTGCAGACCAGTGAGGGTTGGGGTGGAGGCAGAAACTGCCGGTCTCAGCAGAGTCTGTTTGTTTAAAGGGCTCCCATGGTCCTAGAACGTCCACAGAAACATCCACTCTGGGAAAGACAGGTGGAGCAGCAGCTAGAGGGGCGCCAGTCTGGTGCGGAGTTGGGAGAGGTGCCTGGAGGAGGAGCGAGTGCTAGGCAGGCAGCATTGTTCCCTCTCAGGCCCCTCCCCCACATACAGCGCCACCATGTGATGAAACAGGTTGCCCTGTACTGACAAATCCCTAAGGCTCTGCCCCTTACAACATAACAGGAACAACAGCTCTACCTGGGATGCAGAGGCAAACAAACACAGGAGCCTGGCAGAATGAGGAGACAGAGAAGTATGGCCTAAAAGGGGGAACAGATCAAAGTTTCAGTGGGAGAACTAAGAGACAAGGAGATAGACAACCTAACAGATGAGGAGATAGACAACCTAACAGGCACAGAATTCAAAACACTGGTGATAAAGATGCTCACAGGCTTGACAGATATGCTTAAGTATGGCAAACACATAAAACAAGTGAAGGCTATGCTAAGTAAAATGAAGAAAAATCCACACAAAACCAATTTGAACATAAAGAAGAAAAAAACAGTCAACTAGTGCAGAATGAGGAAGCAAGAATTGAAAAAAAAATGAGAAAAACTTCCCAAATTTTGCAAAGGAAATGGACATACAGGCCCAGGAAGCACGGAGGGTCCCATGTGAGCTGGACCCAGAGAGAACCACACTATGACACATCATGACTGAGATGCCAAAGGTGAAAGATAAAGACAGAGTCCTGGAGGCAGCAAGAGAGAGGCAGGGAGTTGCCTACAGGGGGTTGTCTATAGGACTATCAGCTGATTTCTCAGAGGACACTTTGCAGGCAGGAAGGAACTGGCAAGCAGTACTCAGTGCGATGAAAAGCAACCTATCACCAAGATTACTCTATTCAGCTAAGCTATCATTTGGAACAGAAGGGCAGATGAAGTGCTCCCAGACAAGGTGAAACTAAAGTAGTTCATCATCACCAAGCCATTATTATATGAAATGTCAAACGGACTTACTTAAGAAAAAGAAGATCAAAATTATGAACACTAAAATGACAACAAACTCACAACTATCAACAACTGAATCTAAAAAATAAAAACAAAATCCAACTAAACAAACCAGAATAGGAACAGAATCATAGGTATGGGGATCATCTGGAGGGTTATCAGCTCGTGGGGAAAAGGGGGAGAAACAGGGAAATGGTGCAGGGATTAAGAAGCATAATTGATTGGTACAAAATATACAGGGAGAAGTTAAGAATAATATAGGAAAGGGTGAAGCCAAATAACTTATATGGAGACTATGGACATGAACTAAGGGGGGTGGGATTGCTGGAGGGAAGGGGGATACTGGGCAGAGGGACGTAAAGGGGAAAAAATTGGAACTACTGTAACAACATAATCAATAAAATATACTTTAAAAAAGAAATTCTAAAATAAAAATTAATTATTATTTCAATTAAAAACAAAGAAGAGCTTTTCCCCAAAAGCAAAAAAAAAAAAAAAAAAAAAAAAAAACCTGCTCCCCTGCTCCTTCAATGGCTTTAGGTTACTGGGGTGAGTATTCCATGAAAGTCTTCATTGAGATGCAACCTTAGTTGATACCTAAAAGAATTTTAAGTGTAGTCATTGATATTAAGTAAAAAAGAAGGCTAAGAACTATGGATATAGATTTTTTCTTAAAAAGTTCAAATACATGTGAAAAAAAATTTCTATTATGTAATGTGAATAGTCTTGAATTCAATGCTACTCTACATTTTGGCCAATAAATTAACAAATTGGTGTTGATGTTGTATCTACAACTGGGATGGTGACCACAGGAAGAGAAAGGATAAGATGCAAGAAACTTCAAAAAAAATTAAGAGGACTCAGTGGCATAAGTGACAGAGAGGAAGAATCAAAATTAATATTCAAGTTTTAAAGTCTGATACTATATTTTCCTTAACTAGGCAAATAATTAATGTGTAAGTGCTGAAAATTATCTGTTGATCACAGAAATTATTAACTGATTCCTTTTTGCTTATCTTCATGATAATTTTTTTGTCTTGTGGACAAGTATTTTGATATTTTCTCTATGCTTGTAAGGTGTGCTTCTAACAATACTCAATATTTCCAATTAGTTTTGCTCCTTAGTTGTATCAACACGATGCAAATTAGATTTAACTTAGCAGTTACTGACACCTGTTGAGAATTAGATATCTTGCTAGGAACTGAAATATAAAGATTATTAAGACCCTAACACGCACTTCACTGAAGAAATGAACAACTAGTGGAAGTGATCGTCGGCAGCCGTTCGTCTCGAGAGACGATGGTGTAGCTTCTTAAGAGTCTATCTGCACCTCCGAGAATGGCTGTGCAGTCTGACTCGGGAGTGACACGGTATCTGTCTCCTCCCGTGTTGAATCGACATCTTGCGATGACGCTGGAGTGTCCTCTCCCGTGAAGCTGAAGCTACAGAGCCTGGGCAGGGTAATACGGAGGGTCTGCTGTTGTCCATGCAGCAGACCCCCCCTCTCTTCGCAGCTGAAGGGTCCAAGGGAAAGACGGAGTCGATACAGCTTGGGTTCAGGTGCGCCGCAGGAGTTGCCGGTGTTGACTACAACATCAAACCGCCTTAGGGACTCCAGCTCCGGATTTTCTGTCGGGGTTTACTCCCTTAGCCTTTCCCCTGAAGAGGTATGCCGCAAGGCAGCGGAGGTTTTTTGGTGTCAGAGTTTTCCTTCTCTGATGTACCCTGACTGGAAGATCGAACCAGCGACACTTAGCTCGCAGGCCGACGCTCAATCCACTGAGCTAAACCAGCCAGGGCAAAGTGGAAGTGATAGGCAAACAAATAACTATGAAATTGTACTGGAAATATAATCACCTTAGGGCAATATTTTAAACATAATTTCATAAATAAGCTCATAATATAGAAAAAGTAATGAATTATTCATAGTCTACTACCTGATTTATTTAGGTTAGCCTAATTTCTTCCACAATAATTATAATAATTACCCTTTTATCTACTCATGTTAGACATAATTCAAAGCACTATTGTTACATAATTGCTAGTCCTCATATAAAACTTGAAAGTGCATTTTTATCTTATTTTATTAAGGAAGAAATTAGAAAAACAGAAACCTGCCCAAAAGATACAAAACTAGTAAAGTGTAGGACCAGGACTTTTAATTCATACCTGTTCCTATACATCCCATACTGCTTACAGACTTTGATACTCACCTTTCTCTATTTATTAAAATTATCAGTTATTAATAGCATTGAGTACTTACTTAGTGTCTCTACAAACTTCACACTTATTAACCCATGTAACCCTCATTCATATATAAGAAAACTAAAGCTGGGAAAAATATTTTTTAATTGCCCAAGATAACAGAGCTCACATTCGTGGAGACAGGATTTTGACTTAGGGAGTTTGTCTCAAAAGGAATTGTCACTATTACATTACATGACCAATTCTGGAATTCTGTAGGTCCAGAGAGACACCAATTTATGAAGTCAGCTACATCATCAGCCTTCATCCTGACAGAAACTTAAAGACTTCTTGATAAAGTATGATACTGAAAATATGATATCTGATAATTAAATCAGCATCATATCATGTATTGACTCTAAAACTGCTGTTTCAGGTATAGTGATTCGTCTGTATTGAAATAAGCTAAATATTGGTGGGAAAACTGGGTACTGGTAGTTTTCAAAAGTGTAATAAAGAATTGCTATGGAATAAAGATTGTTTTTCCTGGGAATATAATCTGTTCTGTAGGTTACAGTTGAAATTATGAGATCTGATTAAAAGAGATGGTCTGGAGAACGCAGGAAAGATAACAAGGAGAAAAAGGAATATCTCACAATAGCTAATCCTACCCAAACAGACCATATTCACCATAATCCACTTAAGGAGAATATGAGAACAGACAAGTTGAAGACCAGAACGAGCAGGAAAAAGAGAGAAATAATGAGGAGTATTAATAGCTTGATTTTCTTTTGTTTTTTTAAATTACATTTAACAAAAGACATCAAAGCATGCTTGAATCCTGCCCTGCCAATTACCTCTGTTTTGTGCCCAGTACCCCTTACTATTTGTGTACCAGGCATCCTATGAGAGGTATACACAATAAATATCCTTCTCCCCTATAGTAAACCTACTCCAAGTTAGTCTGAGACCAGTAATAAGTGAGGAATAAAGACTAAAACCACACACACACACACACACACACACGCACACACACACACACGCACACAAAGGCATAGAATCTTCCCTTCCAGTCACCACACCTAGGAAAAATACAGTCAAGGCCTGTAATTCAGACTCCTTATTTACAAATCACCTACTAATATTTTTGTAATCCCCAAACAATACTTGCTGAATGTTCAGAGTCATGTGCAAATGTGTGAAAAGCAATGAAAAACTGATATTGCTTGAGGCCCACATTCCCAGTTGATGTCAAAAAAGGAGGAACTCTGCCTTACTGTTTCAACAGTTATACTATACTCAAATACTCTTTTTTTGGTCTACATAGTGCCAATCTATATACCTTTTTTGCATGTTTGTGCTTTTTGTTGGTGGTTTCACTGTTTTAAATTCCCCCCCAGTATAAGAAGGCTACGATTTGCCTTATAGAGAACATACACCCGTTAGATGAGCTTCAAAGGAAAATAGATCAGGGGCTCCTCACGAGAACCTGATTGAGAGCAACGGCTCTGTATTTACTAACACAGTGTGTGTGTGGCATCTTCCTAGAACAAAACTACTGGGGGGGGGGGGGGCTCAACCAGTATGTGTGATGGACAGCTACAGTTTCCTGTAAGTGAGCAGGGTTGGGGCCTGGATGACTCCCCTAAGCCAGAAGACAAAGGAAAACTCAGAACCAAAGATAATAGGTTAAGTCAGGGTCTGAATGGGAAGCAGAAGCAGAGCCTCTGTTAATCCAAAAAAACCCAGAAATAGGCTATGCTAAATGTAGCGTAGGGCCTGGGTGTTCTTCGGTTTATAGCTGGGCTAGAAAACAAGAGGAAAATAGCAAAACAAAACCATGCCTGAGAGTCCTGATAAAGTCTCCAGGTTACACAGTATGCCTTCAGAGAATGACCTTGGCTCCCTGCTGCCTGCTGATCCAGTTTGAAGCACTCTTCCAGTTACAAACAAATAGGAGTCAAAGCATAGGGGCAACAACTCCAAAAAAAGCCTACACCATAAAACCAAAATGTGTTTTCCCCTGGAAGTATCCCATTGGAGATTTAACATATATAATTAACTACTTCTCACCACCACCATAAAAGAAACAAGACAGACAGTTATTTTAAAAACTTAAAATCTGAATTTGTTTACTAATCAAAACTGCTCAACTAAATCTTTTATCAAAACAAACCTGAAATTGAATTTCAGAAATCACCTTGTCAAAATGCATGTAAGATGACTTTGAAAAATCTGTCACAATTAACAGTTACTCCAAGTCAAAGAGTATTTATCACACAATACCCTGGGTCTATATTTGAAATGCAAAACCAAGTTTTGGATGCTGGTTTACATCTTCCAGTTTTGACACAATTATCAGCAAGTTCCAAAGAGGGCCTCTGTAACACACAGCTACTTACAAAGATTTCTTGTAGATTTTATTGCCTAATAAAAAGTCTGATGAGAAACTTTTACTGTCACATATTTTCATATATTTGAGCTGCGGCAAACACATTCTTGACAGCAGGGTAATCAATATGAGTAAGGGAAGGCATTAGGCGGAACTTTGAGTCTTCAGATTGAGATTTGCATCAACATGTCCTTGATTTGTGAGACCCCCACATCCAAACATTTTCCCCCCAATTATCTTTTGTGGTCTTCCCTCACTGGCTATTGTTGATGAGTATTTTTACAACAGTAATGCTATCAAAGCATGCCCTGATGACCCCAATGTGACACAAAGAATGCACATAAGGAAATAAATGCAAGCAAGCACGTAATTGCTAATCTTGCCTTTTAAATTCATTTGAACTTGACCTATTAAAATGCTCATTACAGAATGCCTGACAGCTTTGCAAAATACAGGAGGCAAGGCATCATCTCAGGAAAGCAGATTCTTTGACAATAAATCACTTGAAGGACTGCAATGTGGTAGGAATTGACTGAAAACAATGTAGAACCACATAGGGAAGTAACTTCTTAAACCCTAAAAACAAGTCGCTACTTCTAAAAGTTCTGTAATTAGAGCACAGTGGCATCTGATTTGACCCATAAATGATTTTTAGATTAAATAAATAAACAATATATGAAGAACATAAATTTAGAAATACAGTAGTACGATGTCTTTCACTCTGAAGCAACTACCTTTTCATCCTGCTGATGCAAGGCGGCTTTTTTTTTTTCAATTTCACATACCTTACCAGGTCTATAGTAGCACCTAAGTTACCACAGTCATGGACATTGAAGCATTTTTCCTCATCCTGTCCACTATCAAATTATAGGTTCCCAGCCAACCCATAAACACAGAATAATATAATTTTAGAGGAAAAGCTGGTCTATGTTTTTCTGATGGAAAATCATAAAGGTAGTTTACAGGTGGTGCTGAAACCCAGGTCTCTAAGATAATATATGACAAACTGCTCATATCCCATCTATGTAAATATCAGACAACAGTGTGAATTACAGTACTATTATTCTTTATCTTGCACAATTCATAGATTTTAAAAAAGGGAGATAGGGATATATTGAAAAATATAAACATATTCCTTTAAGCAGGAGTAGTACTATAGGCATTGTCAGAACATGGAGGCAGCTAGAATGCACACTTGGACTTTGGTATATGCTGATCAACCTGACCCTGGACTTAGCCATTCCCAAAGATATGCTGATGGACTTAGCAGTTCCCAAAAGATGTGTTGATGGACTGAAACTATTCCCAGGGGAAATGGTAATTAATAGACCTAGCCTGATATGTTAACTAACCTGGTGTGTGTGTGTGGGGGGGGGGCAAGCAATCAGATGTAAATGACCTACTGAATATATTGATAGGCAAACTGACCCTCACCAAAATGTGTGGTTGACAAGTATAAAAAAGGTGCCTGCAAAAGTGCAGGTGGGACTCCTACGGGCCCACAAGGAGGACCAGGAGTCCCCATTCCCTGTTCCCCGTTTCCGGTTCCCCATTCCTCATTCCCCATTCCTCATTCCCCGTTCCCCATTCCCTGTTTCCTTGCTCCCTATTCCCCTTGCTCCTATGGGTCCTTGAGTTGGTCCAGGAGCTGCCTCTCCCCTTCCCCCCTTCCCCTCCTTTTCCCTCAATAAACCTGTTGCCTGATCCCACAGTGGTCTCCGGGTGATTTCTCAGAGCAAGGCTGCCCTGACAGGCATGTAAATATTGATAATATGTTGAATATTTTGGTAAAATTGAAACCTTCAATGATTAAGTATAAAAACACAACTTAGACTTCATAATGAAAATATTGCATTTTATTAATTTTATGTGCATAAAATATGTATAATTTGACATCTTACAATTTATAAACATTTCAATGTTTTAATGGATACAATTATGATATTTGAAAATACACCCCCCAACAAAAGCAAAAATAAAACCAAAATCCAAAACTCATCATATTAAATTTGGAGATTAAAATTTTGTAATTTTAATTATAAATCTTGTTGAAATGAAAGTTACAAGAATGTTGACATGCTTGGAATTAGACCACTTTCAAAGTTTTCAAAGTAACATTTAAAAAAATATTACTTCTTTAAACTCATCACATGAAAGACTAGTGTGATCATTTGATCTTTCATTAGAATAAAAACAACACAAATTCATTCTCCAAATCCTGGGAAAAAATTCTTGGTTATTACTGCCAAAGTTGCACAATTAGTTTACAGTAAAAGAAATTTTAAGTATATTTGTCCAACCTTTATTTGCTTAGTGTTTAAACACTATGCATATTCCAAAAATAATCATTTTCTACAAACATACTATGACTGCACTACAATAAAATTACATACAAAAATAAATGTACTTTTTCCAATTCTCTACAAGCATTGGATCTGAGTCAGTACTTCTTCTTCAGCACTGTATACACTCACGATTCCGTTTAGCCAATCAAGAATCAAACACCACATCTGGATGGCTGAGTGTCTCATATTTTGATGGAGGACTACACTTCTTCCAATGGGAAAGCTGCCACAGTTGAATGCTTATTATGAAAGTTGGAAAGTGTCACTACACATTATGGCAAACTGTCTTTTTCATTCAGGCAATTTTTCTTCCAGCCCACCATAAACACACTTCCTTCCTGTCTCTCTCTCTTGTTCTACACATACATACATAATTTAAATATAAATATCTATGAAGTAATGTGAGTTTTGATGAAAATACATAATGTAAAGTATTTTTGACAAGAGCCATAAAAAATATTTATTTTTTTCCATTTAGAAAAAAAAATAGCTATGATACAGTGCTTTTGTCTTTTCTAGAATTATTTCTAGTTCTACAATATAGGCCTTAGTTTTTAACTCAGTAGAATGTCTCATAAACAGCTGCTTTTCACTCGTCAAAGCTAAATAAGCAGGATAAGTTATATTGTCTTCCAGCAATTCCTAGCTCAATTGTTATAGATCAATACAGCTATCTCTAGCCACCTTCGGCCTGACCAAAATTAGTTTAAGAGGCATTCAGAAGGCAGTTACATGGGACATAACAGGCAACGTTGTTTATCAGAATCTCAGAACTGATTAGTGGTGTTGATTTGTTTGTGCGTACTTCTCTACCTGCCCAGAAAACACAACTAAATACTAACTCTTTTGGTTACAATGGATGGTGACTCATAACTGCCTTTGTTTTTACTTTTTCAGAAATGTTTTGTTTTTACTGTGTTTCAAAAAACCTACGTAAGAATACTTACTCAGGAAATTTTTCTTCAGCACTCTTTTCTCCTCTTCCCATCACAGTCTTGCCCCACTACAGTCACGTCAGTGAAGCAGAGGCTGATAACATTTCCATTTTTATGTACATGTCTAATGCTTTCCAGGGATGCAGGCTGCAATCCTTCTGATTTCTAACCCAGGATCCTGTCCACTCCTCACTGGAGGCAGCTGGACAAAATGATGACACTGGCACAACTGCCACCAACTGTCACACTGCTCGCAGTGATTTCTATTTTTCCCAACTCTGAATTTTAATCACATTTTGTGGAACTGAGAAGAAAATATAGTTCCCTGCTATAGCCATTTGGTAAGCAGAAAATTGTCACTTTTAAAGAAAGATGTAATTACACCTGGTAGGCACCCAGTTATGTGGTTAAAGGTGCCACACTGACTCAAGAGCTATTTTCCTGAACCAGAGAGTCCCTGGGAGCAGAATAAACTGTGAGTACGTCTGAGGAGAGCAACCCGGGTCACGATCCAGCATACGTGTGATAAGGTATTTTACATTCATTTAGGGCTCTGCTGGAGACAAAAACCTGGAAGATTTAACTGCTTTCTCCCTCACCAATGTGTTGGCTGCCATATATTTTTTAGTAGGCAAGCAAAGCTCCAATTTGATGCATTGCAGAGATTTCTCACCACTAAAATAAAATATACAGTCGTCCTAAACTGATAACTAGGCTCAAATGAATGTGCTCATACAGGTGAACAGGTGTATCATACCCTGTTATGATACAACAGAGAGTGTCTGTTTCTCAGTGTCTGCATGGTTACGGTTTCATTCCCTGAGTGGAAGGATAAGAGCTGAAAAATACGACCTTGCAATGACAAAATGTTGATGTGTGGTGTGTGCAGCTGAATCAGTGCACGGAAGCTTCCCTTTCTTTATTGCTACATATATTAGAGCATTTATGTAGTGCTGGTTCTCATCTAAAGGTCGGGTTGTCTCTAGGTCAACCAGTAGCTCATCAAAGCTCTAATTCTCAAAGAAGATTATAATTCTGATCAAAGTTTCTGCTATAATTCTAGTGGCAAAGAAAATATGAGAGGCTCTCTAAAAGCAAACCAAACACCACATTGTTTTACATTTCCCCAAATCAGAGTAATAGCCAGTTTTCTCACACCTTTGAGCATCTATTAAGTTATGAAAAGAAAAGCATTATCATATCCTGATGTATTATTTTTCTTTTTTTGACTCCCTTTTTTTTCTCCTAGCTTTGCTCCCATGAGGCATTTGTTGCCCTTACAAATTCTTAAGTTGTAGTTTAACTCTCTGCATTAGGGTTAATAGTGATTTTGCTATGATGTAAAATAAAAGGAGAAATCCATTTTTAGATTCTAGAAACAAAAATATAAAATTTTTTATAAGGAAAAATAAAAATTCTGTATATTTATGTTAAAAAATTACCAGCCTCTATTCTAAAGCAACATTACTTAATTCGCTGCTGATTTCATATCATTCACATGGCCTTTTTTTCTCTTCTCTCTTAATGGACCCTTCTTTGCCAAGTATCAGAAGTCTATTACTTCTTTTCTTTGGAAAACTTGATCTATCTAGCTTTTGCAACACTGTCCTTTGGGAACTGCAGAATGGAATGGCAAAGCTGGGGTAATGGAGGGTAGATTTAGAAAGAAGGAAACAGTGAGTTCTCATTGTCTAGAGTGAATGAAGTAAATGCAGATCTCATTATGCTTGATTTCATTTATTTCCTGTCTCACTAGTTTACAAGATGACTCTTCTCCTGAACAAGAAGCATGTTATGGTCTTGAAAGTAGAAAACAATAGTCATTTGTTTAAATTTCAACAGATCCCTCAGTGGTTAGACAGCTGATGAAGTTATGACTTTTGTCTATGAACCTAAATTTAAAATTACAATATTAGCATTTCCTAGAAACTATATGCTATCACAGATTTCTAATGCAGAGTTCTAGAGCACAAAATGTTTTTAGCATAATTGTCATGTTTTAAAACGGATACAGGAAAATAGATTTTAGTAGGGAAAATAAACAACTAACAAATTTATACTCAGAAGACAGACGTATAGGGAAGAATGTGATTTCCTGCTTTGAATCTAGAATTAACATTCAGTACCTATTTTTCATAGAGCACGAGAGTTTATATGGAGGTTCAAACAAACAGTACTGGATGTGTCTTCCTAGATGTATCTTTCACAAAGAAGTGGAAAGAGCCCTTCAGTAGCGGAGCTTAGGAAAGCTGAGCTTGTTTCAACTGGGACAAACTCAGTGGGTGACTTGAGGCAAGTTACCATCTTCCATTGGACCTTGGTTTCTTCAGCTGCAAATTAACAGTACTCCTAACTTAAGCATTTTATGTTTCTATAATATAACGGGATAAGAAAGTGTTCTAGATAGCATAAGAAAAGGGAAGTGTTTGTCAAGTGAAAATGTGTCTTATTGGTTTGGTTAGGAAAAAAAAATGCTCAGCTGAGTTAATCGTCCCTAAGGGGGAAAAAATTACCTAATTTTTTTTCTCTCTAATATAATGAACATCCTTTAGCACCAGCATTATCTATTCATGACAATGGCTGCGTTTTGCCTCTAGCTGGCCTCTATAACAATGCCTTATAATTTAAATCAATTACCTGCTGTGAATACTCCAAGTAAACACTGATTTGGAGGGGGTGTTATAAATAACATGGATATACGGAGTGTATCAATTCAGAGTATGCTTTTTGTCTACATTGCTTTTATTTATTTTAAGAGCCTGTACTATCAAAATCAGCCAAATGGAATTTAAAGTCAGCACGTGAAAAACTATCCATCATTTCATTTTTAAACCAAAAAAAACAAAACAAAACAATAAACACACACACAAAACTAAGGCCCAGATTTATGTGTGTGTGGGGTGTGTGTGTGTGTATGAATCTGTTTTTTTTATTATTACTGGTATATAAAATCACAGCCTTGCTTTGCATAAAGCAGGAGACCCAAGACAACTAAAAACCGATGAAAGAGTCTATTGGATTCTTTGTTTTGGGGGATACAAAAAGAATTTCCTTTTCTTTGTCCACTGAGTTAATTTCTTAGTATAATCTATAAACATTAATAGTTTACTCCAAAAATCAAAGAAAAGAAAGAGTTTAAAAAATACCTATAATGATGATAATTTTGTTCAGAGGTTCTTCAACAGGGGTCCTGGCTTTTGGAGGTTGTTTGTGGGCCCCCAAGATTGTCTGTATATTTTGTATATATGCCATAATATTTCTTTTTAATCATGTCCTCAAAAAGATACATTTCCTAAAAAAGACTAATTGAGTACTGATCTAGTCCAAATGAGAAATCCCAGAGTGAGGAGAAATTTGCCAGTCACATCTGTAACCAGTGGCATCGAAAGCCCCAGAATACAAATCCCTAAGGCTGTTCATCCCAGTACACACTGAAATACATGATGTGTCTGCAGCTTGCATTATCTAGTAAAGAAACTCTGCCTGCTTTATTTTTTATGAAGGTAAACTTATAGAGATTTAGAGGATAGCATTTCCATTTTAACATTTATTGCCACTAAAATTAGTGTTTTAAGATCTATGTGACAAGAATTAGCTACAGAGAAAGAATCTCTCAAAAAAAGCTCTCATATACATGCATGATGAAGACATATCTACAGAAGCAAAAATTACCTATGTTAACACAATGTTTGCACATCAACTGGAATTTAAAATAGGCAAAATGGCTCATCTAGAATAGTAGGCCTACTTACTTGGAAATATTACTCTTCTTTTGAAATATCTTTCACCTAGTTCACTGAAATTAGGTGTATTAATATAATCACTAAAACAAATTATGATCAGTAAAGAGTCAGTATTGCACATTAAGCCATGCTAAATTTCTTTTTACTAGTTGTTTCTGTTATGTGTTTATATAAAAATTATTTTTAATTTAGAAAGTGTTGCCAAAATGTACTGTTTATTAAATATGTCCTTAGAGCTAAATCTTCAGGAACATTGCACATTTCCCATGTCTTTTTCTGACTAGCCTTCCTAAGTAGGCAGAAGAAAGAATTGCAAAGAGAGAAAGAAATATCTGTAAGTAATACATTTATGGGCATTCAATGCTGGATGGTTTAACAAGCTTGATTGCTATTGGTGAACCCCAGCAAAAAAAAAAAAAAAAAAAGACAGTAGCATCTACAAACTTACATTGTATCATGCAAAATTTTAATAAAAGTGACACAAATCATGCTGTTGATTTCAGCAATGAGCTATATTTCATAGCAACTGATAGATGTTTACAAAACGAAATCACTATACTAAAAAATGCTCCGATTCTTAAGGTAGTAAAGTGAATTAATTTTTCCTCTGATCCAAGAATTTAATGGCCAGGGGAATGAACTGATAGGATCACACAGAGTAATGCCAACAATGACTTTAAACTCAATACTTTCCTATTGAGACCCAGAATGCCAGATGGTGCAGCAATAATATGCTTGATTTTGAATGTAAATGTGAATAACTAATGAATTATTCCATCTTGTGTAGGAAGTAAAATACAGATTTTCTGTTAGAGACGTGACAAATGTCCCCAACATAGCCAATGTATGACAAAAGAGAGATCTTTTATCTTTCTCAGTGACCAAGGACACACAATGCCCTTTGATCTCAAAGTGCAAATTAAACTAAGTACCTTTGGAAGCTAAAAATTAAGACAAACTATGCCGGGGGAAAAAAGTAAATAAAAATAATAGAGATCACAATGCTGAAAACGGAAAAAAAATTATTAGTCTATTTATCCCTTGTATAATTTATAGTAATAATATTTCCTCATTACTATGCAACAGTAACTGATTAAATAAATTGAGGGTGAAAATGACTGATTAAATCATTGTGCTTAATGCATTGCAAGGGAGCAAAGATTTCCCTAGACAGAAGGGAAAGAAAGAGAGAAATATATAAAAATAGATACTATGTCAACATCTGTAAAAGATTCATTCAACATAAAATCTACAGACATCAAGTAGAGGTATTAGCATCAGTAGTGAGCAGGATTAGATATTGACACAAAGTACCCGTATCAATAGTCTTGTGCTGTATCGTCCAACATCTAATATATTTGCCTGGAGCTTTTCTAAATCAACTCTGTTTATACTTATGTAGAAAATGTAATCTCAGTTTCAATAAATTTATAATTTTGTTCCATCTTGCATTTGTTCAACCAAAAACAATTTAGAGACGACCAAGGCTATCAGCCTCACAGTGAGCAAGGGTAGCTCCTCACTGGGGAGTTCTTGAATCTGCCATAAAAATCAACAGTGCACATCTAATAGTTTTAATTCTAGCATTGAAAAGTGAATCATAACATCAAAGAGACTCTTTGGTTTCCAGATTAAACATGTAATGTGACCTGTCATCTGGCTACATTCTTTGCATTTCTATTTTAAATAATCATAAATAAGAAAGCCTTGCTACTCTTTGGAATGACATAGCTGTTTGAATTTTAAAGTCTTAGAAATTGCACACATTCCTTCTTTAGAGTCCTGGTTTATAGCAAAGATTCTCAGATGAAAGATTCTTTATTGTATTCAAATCTTGTCCCATATGAGTTGTTTTGGTTACTCAGTTTATGAAGAGTCTTAGAAATTGAACTGGGTCCACAGCAAAAAACACCAACTGTTTTCCTGGGAAGGGAGAGGAAGAAAATGGAAAATCAGGTGGAAATTTTGGCAGAACACGACAAGAACTACGCTTTTATGAGCATGTATAAGGTACTCAGAAAGTTAATTTCTTGTTATTAAAATAATTAAAAATAATATTTGGCCTTTTAAAAATATTTTTTCAATTATTTCCAAAAGCAAATGATCACCCAGAAGATATTTTATTTACCCCATGCTTTTCATACTAAAATTCAGGGTAATTCAAAGAATGCAACTATGAGCACATATTTGCTTATTATCAGACTGAGTGAGCAGTCTATTTAGCCTTTTCATTACATGACATTAGTGACAACAGAAACTAAATCAAGAGCAGCAGTTGATAGATAGTCATCCACACTAGGTCATGTCAATATTCTCTTATAGTTTTTCCTGAAGATTCCATGAGTTTGCATGGCAGTGATGAGTATGAGAAGAGAAAGAAAAGCTATTACCAATTTGAAAGGATAATTTTAAGTGACTAATTTACATCCACATTGAAATAAAAAGCATATTAATCTGGATCCATTTTCTTTTTCTTTTATGCACTGCAATAATTGTAACCAATGCCAAGCAGGTTTTATTATTTGCTAACATAAAATTTTAGTAGGTAAATTATACATATCTCTAACAAATAGACTAAGTAAATCCCAGGAAATGACTAATATTTTATAATAATCTTCCTCCAAATTTGTTGACTTGTTGGAATTCTTCGTAGGATATCGAAATGATTAACAATTCATATATCTTAGACAAATTACAGTTTTGTCTTCCTGAAAATAATTGGTGCTGAAAAAAAAGGCTGAATCTATTTAAATAGGTACCAAAAATTTATAACAAATTCTGAAAAATGGTTTTATTAAAACTTTTCATCTGGAAAAATAAATCAAAGAACCATGAAAATAAAACTTTCATTTGCAGTCATGATTGAGTAATAAGGACTAGATTTACCTTCTGGCATTAAAAAACTAGAAAAATATACATAAAACAACTATTTTCAGATCCTGGACAATAGGCAGAAGAGAACACTGATCTCCGAGAAAGAGAAAAACCAAGGTGAGTCAGCAACCGTCTCTGCTCATTGCCTGGAGACAAGCTACTGGCTGCAGCACTGATTAGTGGTCTCACTGACTTGGGGAGACAAAGAACAAAATTTGTGAAGGCCAAAGTAGCTAGAATTTCTAGAGAAAAATATGGTAGGGAAGAGACATCTACAGAAAGAAGCTCTGGAGAGCTATAGAGGCGTATCCTTAAGTTTTGGGAGGAGTATTGATTTGCTCATGTGAGAAAAAAAATCACAGGAATCTCAGTAAAAAACTATCTATCAGGGAGCAATAAGTCAAACAAATGCAGAGTTTATACAAGGTTGTGAATAATTCATATTCCCACAAGTCAGAATGATAAGATTTATATGTAATATATGGGCAATGGGTAGTGTTCTAAAAAGGTACCACCTTATTTGCAAAAGGAAGAGTGGATGTCAGTAAAATTAGCCTGAGATTGAAGGCTGCTCTAGATATATACTAACAAAGCTTAAAAGCAAGCCTTGAAAAAAATTGAACTAAACCCAAGTAACAAAACATTATGCCAGAAAAAAATACAAGATTGAAAAGAATTAATCAAAATTTGGCATTTTACATCTAAACTTCATAATGTACAACCTTCAATAAAAAATTGAAGGAATGTATAAAGCAAGAAATTATGAATTATAACTATGTGTGATGGGCTGATTTAACCCCCGGTACCTCAGAATGTAGTTGTATTTGGAAACAGCACCTATACACATGGGATTAAGTTAAAACAAGGCTGCTCCAAACTGACTAGAGTCTTTATAAGAAGAGGAAATATGGATATACAAATAGACATAAGAGGCACAAAAGCACAGAAAAAAAGATGATTTAAAGAGGCAATAAGAGGGTGGTCATCTGTAAGCTGAGGAGGGAGGTCTCAGAGGAAATCAACCCTGCTGGCATCTTGACCTTAGACTGTCAGCCTCCAGAGCTGTAAGAAAATACATTTCTACTATTTAATCCGCTCAGTCTGTGGGCTGTTGTTATGGAAGTCCTAGCAAACTAATGCAAGGAGAACGGTTAGTCAACAGAAAAAGGCCCATGACAGAAATGATAGAATTATCAGACATGTTCATTGAAAGAATGATGAGAAACCTGCTTCATATGTTCCAAGATAAGCATCAACACAAAGAGAAGAGAAATGGAAGATTTTCAAAGACCTAAATAGAAATTCTAATGATTAAATGCAATGTTTAAAATGATAAATATACTGTGGATTAACAGAAGAACAGGCACTGAAGAAGAAAATGTAAGTAAATAAATGTGACAACAGCACTAGAATCTATCAAAATGAAAGTACACAGAAAGAAATATTATAAAAAAACAACAAGGCCCTGGCTGCTGTGGCTCAGTGGATTGAGCGTTGGCCTGCGAAACAAGTGTCGCTGGTTCGATTCCCAGTCAGGGCTCATGACTAGGTTGCACGTAAGGTCCCCAGGTGGGGGTGCGAGTGAGAGGCAACCACACAGTCATGTTTCTCTCCCTCTCTTTCTCCTTTCCCCCTCTCTCTAAAAACAAACAAACAAACAAATAAATTATTAAAACAACAATAACAACAAAACAAAAAAACAAAGCCCCACTGACCTATGGGAAATATCAACTAGTCTAAAATATATGGAATGGTAATCCCAATAATGACAGGTGACAGAAGATAAAAAGAAAAAAAAACATTTAAGAAACAATTGACAATTTTTTCCAAATTTAATTAAAATAAACACATATACCCAAGAATATACCCCAAGTATATTCAAGTATTGAACCCCAAGGAAAATATACACAAAGAAAAGCATATAAGGCAACTAATAGTAAAACTCTGAAAGCCAGTGACATAGAGAAGGACATAAAAGCAGCCAGAGGGGGAAATTTTAGCAGGAGATGAAAGATGGACATCTTGTCACAAATTATGCAACTCAGAAGGCAATAAAATGGTATCTTCAAAGTGCTGAAGGACAAAAGAAATGTCACCTATTTTATACCAAGCAAATTCTTTAAAAAAAAAATTGAATTTGAAGATGTTTGCATTCTATTTTTGGTGGACAAAAAGCATAACATACATTTATTTAGCACAACCTTATGGAGTACCATGAATGAAACTGAGGAAGAAGACTTTCCTCCTCCCTGTCCATGTCTGAGGGCTGACTCATAAGCTACTCCACTGTAATTATCTCCTGCATTAGCTGGGTACCACATTTAACATTTATTGATTTTCTCCTTTCGGTGTTCTCCCCTTTTTTTCAGACCCTTAACAATGTCCAACCATTCAACAAGCTCCTCTTTCCCATACAGCTGAGGGTAATTTTGCCTGGCAATTGGAGCACATTTTTAATCCTTGCCAAACTTTTTCATCCTCCAATATATCAAATGTCTCATTTTCAATACCAGTACTACTCAGTATTTCCAGAATTTGTTTGCTGAATCCGAATTTAGCTTACTGTTTGTTTCCTTTCATAAAGAGCATCACAGAAGCTTTATTTGCCAGGACTTTGAGACTTCCCTCTAATTTGGGAGCTTTGGGGCAAATTGTATCTAGTTCTTCAGATGCTTCCAGCTCCTTCACTGTGTCAAGTCCCCCTACGAGCTGCCAAAAACATAGAGCTGGGCATAGGCAGGCCATTGGGATAGGTTTTGGGGCCCTGACAAGCTTCTTCATCGCAGAAGATATCAAAACCGCTAAACTGAAAATTGTGTTTGCTGAAAATTTCTGCCACCTGCTTGCTGAAACTACAGCAAGCCTCCTGCTGAGTCCCTTTCCTAAGTAAACATTATGCAGGGACAGCATGACCTAATTTCGTTAGGTGAAGTTTGAGGTCTTCTTTGGGATGCTCATTACCACTGATTGGGAAGGAGCCCATAGATGCTGAACTTTTCTTGGTCAACTCTGGGACATGTGCACCATCTAAATGGTCAATTTTTTGAGAATTCTTGAAAAACAGGAAGGTGATAACAGAACCAATTTCATATCTTTCAGATACTTCAGAAAGTCCGCCAGCTTCTAACTTCACAAATTAATTGGGATGTTCTTTAAGCGCTAACTCTGCCATCATGTTGTTCCTTTGATCACACTGTGGAGCCCATGGTGCCCAAAAACGGACCCAAAGGGGGTACTTGGCTCTGAGGCACAGCAGCTCCTCAAACTGCCGCCACCCCAGACACCTCAAATGGCTCTATACCAAGAAAATTCTACATCAAACAAAAATAACTTTCCAAAGTGAAGATGGAATACAAACTTTTTGAACAAAAGGTGAGAGAACGCACTGCCAGCAAACCAGCACTATCAGATATATTAAAGGAGAAATTCTTCAGGAAGGAGAATGAAATCAAGGGGAAATCTGAATCTACCCCAAAAGAATTAAAAGGATCAAAATGGTGAATTTGTGAATAAATATGATGTATATTTTTTCTCATTTTTATCTCTTTAAAATATAATTTATGTCTAAAACAAAAGCAATAACAATATATCAGGAAGTTTCTAGCATATCTGGAAGTAAGATGAGTAAGACTAAAAGCCAAAAAGATGCAGGGATACTAAAAGTACATGAGGTGGTATAACATTATTTGAAGAATACTGCTGTACACCAGAAAGCTAAAACTGCATTTCTCCAATTTCAGCTTTATCAGAATCACCTGAGAAACTTCACAGACCACAAATAGCTGAGCCCCATCCCTAGAGCTTTAGATTCAACAGATCTTGGATAGAGCTCAAGAATTTGCCTTTCTAACAATTCCCAGGTGATGTTGACCCAAGGAATGCAGTTTGGAAACAATGCCTTAGAGAAATCACTAAAAGCAAACAAAAACACAGATATGGCTAAGATGTCAATATAGGAGGATAAAACAGAATCATAAAAAATATTCAGTGTAAAGAAGGTAGAAAAAGGGAAGAAAAAATAGAAAAGAAAGAACAAATGAAATATAGAAAGCAACAGTAAATTGCTAGATTTAAACCCAACCAAAGGGAGTCAAAATACTCATTGAGGAGAAGGTAGTCTCTTTAATAAATGGTGTTGGGAAAACTGAATATTTACATGCAAAAAAATGAAGCTGGACTCCTATCTTATACAACTTACAAAATTAACTTGAAAAGAATTCAAGGCGTAAATATAAACACAAAACCATCAAATGCATAGAAGGAAATCTACAGAAATAGCTCCTTGACATTGGTTTAAGCAATGTCATGGGTTTGACACCAAAATAAAGGATAAACAACAAAAACAAAAATGAACAAGGACTACTTCAAATTAAAAAACTACTACACAACAAAAAGAAATGATAAACACAATGAAAAGGTGACCTTTGAAATGGGAGACAATATTTGCAAACTATATATCTGATAAGAGGTTAATATTCAAAATATATAAAGAAATCATACAACTCAACTGCAAAAACAAAAATCCAATTAAAAAATAAGCAAAGGACCTGAACAGACATTTTTTCAAAAAAAAATAAATAAAAGATATTCCAATGGCCAAGAGGTACATGAAAAAGTACTCAACATCACTAATCATCAGGGAAATGCAAATCAAAACCACAATGAGAAGATATCACCTCACAGCTGTTAGAATGGCTGTCATCAAAAAGATAAGAGATAACAACTGTTGGAAAGAATGGGGAGAAAAGGAAACCCTTGTGTAGTTAGTGGAAATGTAAATTGATAAAGCCACTGTGGAAAACAGTAGGGAGGTTCCTCAAAAATTAAAAATACAACAACCTTTTATTATCCCGCAATTCCACTTCTGGGAATATTTGCAAAGGAAATTAAAACACTAACTCAAAAAGGTATCTGTACTCCCATGTTCATAATAGCCAAGACATGGAACCTAAGTGTGCACAAACACACACACACAAACAATGGAATGTTATTCACCCAAAAAAACAAGGAAATTTTACTATATGGACAACACGGATGAATCATAAGCATATTACGCTAAGCGAAATAAGTCAGACAGAGAAAGACAAAACTGTATAATATCACTTATAAGTGGAATTCCAAACCCCAAACGCTACTAAACTCATAGAAAAAGAGACCAGATCTGTGGTTATGTGGTAGGGTGGTTGTGGGAGGGAAACTGGAGGAAGGTGCTCAAAAGGTACAAACCTCCAGTTGAGAGATCAATAAGTACTGGGGTGTAATGCACAACACGATGACTACAGCTAGCGCTGCTTGCAGTATGATGTAAGAAAGTTGTTAAGAGTGTAGATCCTAAAAGTTCTTATCACAAGGAGACAAAACTTTATTTTCTTTTATTCTAACTGAGGAAAAAAATTTCCTTTTCTTTTATTCTAACTATATGGGATGATAAACCTTTTGTGGTAATTATTTTACAATATATGTAAATCAAACAATAAAGCTATACACTTTAAACCTATACAGTGGGGTATGTCAATTATTTCTCACTAAAACTGATAAAAAGAATTTGCAAAAACAAAACAAATAAAAAATATGAGATCATTGTTGACAAGGATGCAGAGAAAGGGCACCCTTGTACACTATTGGTGGAAATGTAAATTGTTCCAGTCTTTATGGAAAACAGTATGGATGTTCCTCAAAAAATTAAAAATAGAGCAATCCCTTTTCTGGGTACTTAACAAAAGGAAATGAAATCAATACCTTTATTTTTATTTTTTTAATTTTTAATCCTCACTTGAGTATGTCATTGAGTTTAGAGAAAGAGGAAGGGAGAGAGAAACATTGATCAGCTGCCTCCTTTAAGCACCCCAACTGGGTATCAAACTCACAATGCACATATGTGGCCTGACTGGGGATCTGGGGGATCGAATCCCCAACATGTTGGTGTATGGGATGATACTCCAACTGACCGAGCCACCCAGCCAAGGCTGAAATCCTTATCATGAAGCAATACCTGTACCCCCATGTTTACTGCAGCATTATTTACAATAATAGCCAAGACACAGAAACAAACCTCTGTGTCCAGTGATGAATTAACAGATTTTTAAAATGAATGAATACCATTAAAAATGATGTAATACATATCTATATATAAATACAAGCACACACTTAAATACTATTTAGCCACAAAAAAGAAAAAACCTCTGCCATTTGCAACAACATGTATGAACCTTGAGGACATTATTCTAAGTGAAATACGTCAGACAGAGAAAGACCAATACTGTAAGATCTTATTTATATGTAGAATCTAAAAAATACAAACTCAGATACGAAGGGCAGAACAGTAGTTGCCAGGAACAGGTTTAGGAGATAGGAAAAGGGGAAAGGTAGACAAAGGATCACAAACTTGGAGTTACAATAGGAATGAGTTCTGGAGATGTAATGTACAGCATGGTGGCTATAGTTGACAATTCACTATTGCAGTGATTTTCAACCTTCTTCATCTCATGGCACATATAAACTAATTACTCAAATTCTGTGGCATACCAAAAAAATATTCACTAATTTTTGCTGATCTAACAAAAATAGGTATAATTTTGATTCATTCATACCAGACAGCTCTTGTTGTGTTGGCTGTTGTCATTTTTTAAATTTGACAACTAAGGGAAAAGAGGTCAGTGCCACTGACTAAACAGTCAGGTATTGCATGCTTTAAAAATTCTCACAGCACACCAGTTGAAAATCACTACTGTAATGTATATTTTAAAGATGCTATAAGAGTTATTAAAAAAGAAAGAACAGGCGGACAATAGATCACATGTGCTAAGTCCCACATCAGTGAACCAAGACTTAATGGCAGTTTGAACCTCAATCAGGAATGTGATCTTTAACCTTTAATCTGAAATTACTGGGTCAGCATTAGTTAGGTAATCTGCCTAACAGATAGCTGACCTTCCGCAAAGAAAGTTGGCCTTGCCTGAAATAATACACTCTTTGTTCAACACTTTTTTTTTAACTGTCCCTTTCTGCCTGTAAAAGCCTTCCATTTTGTATAGCTTCTTGGATCTACTTTCTGTTTGCTACATGGGATGCTGCCCAATTCATTTATCATTGAATGAAGCCAATTAGATCTTCAAATTTACTCAGTTGAATTTTGTTTTTTAACAGATTAGGTCTCAAAAGTTCTCACTAGAAAAAACAAAACAAAACAAAAAAAAAACCCTGTAATATGTGAGGTAATAGATGCATTAACTATTCTTATTGTAGTTGTGATTTTGTAAAACATACATAAATCGTTACATTATACATTGTGGAAATTTATAGTTTTAAACACTTTTAATAGAAAAAAAAAGGAAGGGGAGTCTGAAATTAATTGCCTAAAATTTCACTTTAAGAAGACAGTAAAATAACAGACAGAGCCCAGAGTAGAAGGAAGAAAATAATCAAGATCACAGCAGAATTAAATGACATAGAGACTAAAAATACAATTCAAAGGATCGATAAATCCAGGAGCTGGTTCTTTGAAAAGATAAACAAAATTGACAAAAGTTTAACCAGACTCAGCAAGAAAAAAAGAGAGAGGACCCAAATAAATAAGAGCAGAAATGAAAGAGGAAAAGTTACAACTAATACCACTGAAATACAAAGGATTGTAAGTCATTACTATGAACAACTTTATGCCAAGAAATTGGACAGCCTAGGTGTAACTGACAAATTTCTAGAAACATACACTCTTCCAAAACTTAATCAAGAAAGAAGCAGAAAGCCTGAATAAACCAATAACAACTAGTGAAATTGAAGCAGTAATCAAAAACCTCCAGGCACCTGGCTGCTGTAGCTCAGTGGATTGAGCGTTGGCCTGTGAGCCAAGTGTGGCTGGTTTGATTCCCACTCAGGTCACATGACTAGGTTGCATGTCAGGTCCCCAGTTGGGGGTGCGAGTGAGAGGCAACCACACAGTGATGTTTCTCTCCCTCTCTTTCTCCTTTCCCCTCTCTCTACAAATAAATAAATAAACAAACAAATTATTTTTTTTAATGAATAAAATAAAAAAAATTAAAACAAAACAAAACAAAAACAAAACCTCCAGGCACACAAAAGCTGTGGACTGGATGTCTTCACAGTCCATTTAGAGAACTAAAGAAGAACAGAAGTTCTTCTCAAACTATTCCAAAATTTTCAAGAAGAGGGAAGACTCCCAAACTCTTTTGAAAAGGCTAGTATAATTCTAATTCCAAAACCAGGTCAAGACACAACAAAGAAAGAAAACTACAGGCCAATATCACTGATGAACATAGATGCCAAAATCCTCAACAAAATATTGGCAATCCAATTTCAGCAATACATTAAAAAGATCATACACCATAATCAAGTGAGATTCATCCCATGGATGCAAGGATGTTTTAATACTTGCAAATCAATAAACGTAATATGCCACACAAACAAAATGAAAGACAAAATCACATGGTTATATCAAAAGATACAGAAAAAGCATTTGATAAAATCCAGCATTCATTTATTATAAAAATATTCATCAAAGTGGGAATAGAGGGAGCATATATCAACATAATAAAGGCCATATACAAAAACCCTCCAGCCAACATTATATTCAAAGGACAAAAACTAAAAAGAAGCTCTCCCCTTAAGATCAGGAACAAGACAAGGGTGCCCCCTTTCACCACTCTTATTCAATATAGTACTGGAAGTTCTAGCCACAGAAATAAGACAAGAAAAAGAAATAAAAGGCATCCAAATTATTCACAGACAACATGATAATATACATAGAAAACCCATAGTCTCCACCAAAAAACTACTCGACCTAATAAGTGATTTTGCCAAATTGATGGCATTCTTGTACACCAACGATGAAATATCAGAAAGAGAAACTAGGAAAAAAATCCCATTTACTTTGGCAACAAGAAAATATTAAGAATAAACTTAACCAAGGAGATAAAATAACTGTCTCAAAAACTATGGAACACTGAAGAAAGAAATTAAGAAAGATACAATACATGGAAGCATATACCATGTTCATGGATTAGAAGAATTAATTTCATTAAAATGTCTGTACTACCCAAAGCAATGTATAGATTCAACGCAATTCCTATTAAAATACCAATGGCATATTTCACAGATCTGGAACAAATATTCCAAAAACTTACATAAAACCAAAAAGACCCCAAATAGCTTCAACAATCTTGAGAAAGAAGAAAAAAGAGGGATCACAATACCTGATATCAAACCATAATACTACAAGAACTCTGTAAACAAAACAGTCTGGTACTAGCATAAGAATAGACATATAGATAAATGGAACAGGACAGAGAGCCCAGAAATAAATCTTGGTCTCTATGGTCAATTAATATTTGACAAAGGGGGCATGAGCATACAATGGAGTAAAAATAGCCTCTTCAATAAATAGTATTGGGAGAACTGGACTGGAACATGCAAAAAAACAATGAAACTAGACCACCAACTTACACCACACAGCAAGATAAACTCAAAATGAATTATATAAAATTTAAATATAACTCATGATACCATAAAAATCCTAGAGGAAAACATGGGCAGTAAAATTTCAGATATCACACATAGCAATATTTCTGCCCACATATTTCCTAGGGCAAGGGATATAAAGGAAAGAATAAATAAATAGGACTACATCAAATTATAAAGCTTCTGCATGGCTAAAGAAACCATTATCAAAATGAAAAGGGAACCAAGTATATGGGAGAACATATTTGCAAATGACACATTGAACAAGGCTTTGGTCTCCAAAATATATAAAGAACTCATACAACTCATCAGCAGGAAGATGAACAATCCAATTAGATGATTCGCAAAGGACCTGAACAGACACTTCTCCAAGGAGGACATACAGAGGGTCCATAGGCAATGAAAGAATGCTCAACATCACTAGCCATCAGAGAGATGCAGATTAAAACTATAATGAGATATCACCTCACACTGGCAAGAATGGCCATCATTAATAAATCTACAAACAACATGTTTTGGAGAGGATGTGGTGAAAAGGAACCCTAGTGCACTGTTTTGGGGAATGCAGACTAGTGCATACTGGGAAAAGTATGGATTTTCCCCAAGAAATTAAATATGGAAATGCCTTTTGACCTAGCGATTTCGCTGCTGGGAATATACCCTAAGAATCCCTAATCACTGATTCAAAAAACTTATGCACCCCTATGTTCATAGCAGTGGTATTTACATAAGCCAAGTGCTGAAAATAGCCCAAGTGCCCATCAGTAAATGAGTGGATCAAAAAACTGTGGTACACTTACACAATGGAATACTATGCAACAGAAAGAAAGAAGGAATTCCTACCTTTTGCAACAGCATGGATGGAGCTGGAGAATATTATGTTAAGTGAAACAAGTCAGTCGGTGAAAGGCACATACCATATGATCTCACCTATAAGAGGAATCTAATGAACAAAATAAACTATTGAACAAACTAGAATGACAGGCATGGAAACATGGAACAGACTGACAGTGACCAGAGGGAAGTGGGGAGGGGGATAATGGTGGAAAGAAGGTGAAAGGACTAGACAAAGAACATACACGAATGACCTATGGACATAGACAGCAGTGTGGGAACTGACTATGGGAGTGGGGGCGGGGGGGGGGTTGGATGGATGGAGGAGGACAAAGGGGGAAAAATTGGGACAACTGTATTAGAATAACAATAAAAACTTAAAAAATAAAAATGTTTTAATTTATGTCTTTCTTTTCTATTTCTATCTCTATGTATTCTTTTCTAATAGTTCATTTTTTTATTGTATTTCTTCAATTGTCCTTTATTCTCCCTACACCCTCTTCTACCCACTCCCCTCTGTCAGTCATCACACTGTGTATTTACATACAAGAGCTTAACCAAAATTATACATCTAAAATGAACCCTTCTATTTAAATAGCACCTTTTTCTAGTTAACGAGGCCTAAATATGAAATTAGACCACCTTCTTACATCACAGACAAGAATAAATTCAAAATGAATTAAAGACAAAATTAGATCCAATACCATAAAAATTCTAGAAAAAAACATAGACAGGAAATCTCAGACATTTCTCATAGTAGAATTTTATCAGATATATCTCTCCAGGCAAGGGAAACAAAAGAAAAAATAAACAAATGGGATTCCATCAAACTAAAAAGTTTTTACACAGCAAAGGAAAATATCAACAAAATAAAAATACAACCACACAATAAGAGAACAATATTGCTGATACACCTGATAAGGAGTTAATATCCAAAATTTATCAAGAACTTACAAAACTCAACACCAAAAAACAAACAAGCCAGTTAAAATAATGGCCAAAGGACCTGAATAGACACTTCTCCAAAGACGACATACAGATGACCAATGGACATATTAAAAGGCTCTCAACATCACTACTCATCAGAGAAATGCAAACTAAAACTATAATGCAATATCATCTCACACCTGTCAGAATGACCATCAACAATAAATCAACAAACAGCAAGTGTTGATGAGGAGGCGAAGAAAGGGGAACCCTTGTGCACTGTTGGTGGGAATGCAGACTCATGCAGCCACTGTGAAAAGCAGTATGGAGATACATCAAAACTTAAAAATGGATCTGCCTTTTGACCCATTGATCCCACTTCTGGGAATCTATCTGAAGAAAGCCAAAACTCCAATTCAAAAGAATTTATGCACCCCCATGTTCATAGCAACGTTATTTACAATTGTCAAGATTTGGAAGCAGCCCAAGTGTCCATCAGTAGTTGAGTGGATAAAACAATATGGGACATTTACGCAATGAAATACTACTTGGCTATAAAACTAAGAAAATTTTACCCTTTGCAACAGTGTGAATGGACCTGGAGAACATGATTTCACTTATATGTGGAATCTAATGAACAAACTGAACTAACAAGCAAAAAAGAGACAGACTCATAAATAGAGAGCAGCTGACAGTTAGGGGAAGGGGGAGGTTACATGGTGGAGGGACTGAGCCAAAAGGAAAAAGGACTCATGTACATAGATAACAGTGGTGATTGGGTGTGTGTGTGGGGGGGGGGGGGTATAAAGGGAGTAAATGGTAATGGAAAAAAATAAACACTCAGAAACAAATAAGAAATGATACTGATTTATTCTTTGTCAAATTATGCTACATAAAAAATCATTTTAAAATAATGTATTTTAGGTGCCAGACCAGAGCAAATATAGAAAATAATAGTGTTGTACACAATGTGAACAGTAGGTGGTGCAAATTTGCTTATCTTAAATCAGCTTGCTGTCTGAAAAAAAATGAAAAACCAAATAAACAAAATCCCTCTAAATATGAACAGTATAACAAATGAGAATTCTTAATAAATAATCAAAGAAACCAATAATTCCAGTCTAATTTCCTTGTAATTGATTCTCTACTGTTTGGGAGCTTGCTTTCAGAATGAAGAAAGAAAGAAAGGAAAGAAAGAAAGAGGGAGAGGGAGGAAGAAAGAAAGAAAGAAAGAAAGGTAGAAAGAGAAGGAGAGAAAAGGAGGAAGGGATGGAGGAAGGGAGGGAGGAAGAAACTAGAAACCAAAACTATCAAAGTTTTCAACAGTATACCACAAAAACTAACAAAAGAATGCTTGTCAGAGGTCAGTTAAATGTCATTAATGAGGAATGAGTTGTATGCAAGACCCAGGTGAGTATGACAAGATAATCACACATAAGGTGGGTGATATTGGGAAAAGATGGGAAAGAAAATAACCAAACGAAGTTGACTTTTATTTTATTCTGTAGGTCACTTTTAACTGAGGCCCTGCATATTACAAAGGACTTCCACTTTCTAAATAATGCTTCCCTCTTCAACTGCAAACTACTTCTTCAAGGGAAGGGAATACAGAAGTTGTCTCAAACATGGCTGAAATCTGAATTACATGAGTATATGTTCCTTTTTATATTTTGTTTCTGGGGCTCCACACCATACTTCCTAAAATAAAACTTCTGAAGGTAGAGCCAAGGGTCATGAAGAATCAATGATACTTTCAAGACATCTTGATCCATGAATTCATGAACTGAGATTTAAAAAAAAAAAAAAAATCTCTTCATCTCATAAGCTGTCTCATTCATTTACAATCAAATATCATTTTTATATTGATCAAAATATAGTTTGTAGCCCTGGCCAGGTAGCTCGGTTGGTTAGAGCATTGTCCTGATATGCCAAGGTTACAGGTTTGATCCCTGGGCAGGGCACATACGGGAATCAATCAACGAATGCATAAATAAGTGTCACAACAAACTAATGTTTCTGATTCTTTCTTCCTCTCTCTCTCTAATATCAATAAACAATTAAAAAAATATATATATATAGTTTGTAAATTTTGTAAGTTATGAATTAATCAACTATATACTAATAATTATGATAACCCAGAAGAAAAATTAACAGTAGTGCCTTAGGGTCACAGGAAATTTTAAAAATTAAATAATCAATTTATGTACATTCTTGTTGCAAAAATATTTAGGTCAGAAACAAAAATATACTTAGTTCAAATATAAAAATATATTTAATTCTGATTAAATTTTGTAGATTAATCAGGATAGAAATGCAAATTCAAGTAGAAAAAAAGAATTGTTTATAATTTCCAATTGCTAATGAAAGCTTGTTTGTGTATTTACAATATATGGGGTTGATATCAAGAGGCTCATATTTAGATTACAGTAGGTATGCTTAAAATAGTTACATAAATTTTAAAATGCCAACATCTGCAATAATGTTAGCAATTATAGTCTTTGCAATTATTTAACCTTATGATGAAAGTACTTCAATGCCAACTTTAAAATGTGAGTGTAGGTATATGGTTTTCAAAATGCTTTCACATTTTTGTAGACTATTGCCTTGCAGCATAATAAGTTTATAGAAGGCAAATGGGTTGCCTACTCTATGCCCTAAAGTAAATGCTTTATTTCAGTAGTAAACTCTTCAGATCATAGATACATAGTCCATAATGTTAAATTGCTTTAGAATTATAGCTTCCAAGAAAAAAAATATTTAAAAATATTTCTGAGTAGAGACAGCAAATACTAACTACAAGTTTCAAAAATTGTATTCACTCTGGTAAAAAAGGTACAAAAACTGATTTTTAAGTACATGTATATTAGAATTATTTGTACAGCTCCTTTGTTTGCCAATATGATTTTGAAAACTTTCCTAGGATCACTCAATACATGCTGTGGGAATGAATACTCATTTTAATATGGGTCTATGCAAATTTAAAAGTCTAGTTCATAAATAATTTATATACTATTTCCAAGCCAAATTCTAATTACTTGGCATTACACATCAGTAAGGTGATCCCTCACTGGCTTCCTCCTTTGATAGTGATAATTGAGTGTTTAAGTGGCCTTCTAATTTGTAAACCCACTACTAATTCATCTTTAATGACTTGAGAATACTTTAATTTGATCATTAGCCACATGCCAAATTTTCTGAGGAATGGCACTTACCCTCTGTTACATTTTGCTATTTCATCAAACAGAAGTTTCCACTGAGGACGTCCAATATAAAGTCTTGAATTCAGTGCTTGATACTTTTCTCCAATTATTTTCTGCCACAAAGAAAGCATTATATTTTATATGACATGGAGCTGGCAAATTACCCATTTCTCTAACATCATTTCTGCTGGTACTGTGGCTTCCTAACAAAATTGCTGTGATATAAAGAATATAAGTATCAAATGACAGCCTATTCAGTACAGTTAGCCCATCATTTCCTTCCTCTTTTCCTCTAAAGTCCATTCTCTTCTTGAATGCCATTACTACAAATGGCTGATTTGCTTCATTTTTTAACAACTGTAATGTTGAAGAATTCATTTTAATTACCTACTCTCAAAAAGGTCTCAGCACATAAACTTCATTCAATTGTTTTGCACTGCAAGTACAGTTGTCCTATTCGGCACATTATATGGATAAATTACTACAAATTGTAATCATAAATTTGGGGAAATGATCTTGGACAAGAAAGCCCAAGACAGAAGAGCTCCAAGTCTTGGGTCTATCAACAAATAACTTTAAAGAACTGGTGTTTGCAATGAACAGAATATGAGATCTGAAGATAATCAGAATGAAGTGAGAAAAGAGGAGAAAGTGTCTGAGTCTCAGGCAGACAAACTGAGAACCAAATGCAATTTATGCTCTGTACCTTAATTACAGCAATACCATGAAGAATAATGATACTGACTTGCTTCATAAGAGTAATAAAATAAAATATATTTACATACCAAGTAGGGAAGAACCCTGACTAGAAAAAATAGTTAGATTAGTTTTGAAGTAACTGACAAGCACTCATATTTTGTATTCAAAGTTATTACAGAAAATGATGGTAGAAAATACTAAAATAAAACTTGTAAAAATATTTATGCCCAGATTTATGCACTTACGCAGTTCTTCAACATCAGTTGAAGTTGTCTACAACATCAGTTTCTTCCTCTATAATTTGGGGATAGGAAAATCCTGAAATTGATGATTGCTTAGGACAGTGTTTAGCACAGTGAATAACTAATGCATGATAGCTATTATTTTTTGTTTGTTTGTTTCTCTTGAAGAGAAATAAGCTCTATTGTGGATGACCTTACTTCTTTCCACATAAAACCTCCACTCAGTGGACACAGTCACAAGACCATTCACTTATTGTCTGATCTCTATAGGTAAAGAACTTGAGGAAACAGTGAAGAGGAGAGAGATGAACTCAAGTCTGCTCCAGGTCCCTGTGAGGAGGAAAAATAAGGCATAATACGGTCGAGTTCAAGGACAAGCCATGAGTTTTCTGGACACATTCCAAGAGGCCTTCCTGTGGGAAACCTCTTCAAACCACCTGTGGAAATTTTTCTCCAGCACAGACCTTACAGTAAATCTACTATTATCAAGAGGCTTGTTTAATTCACAGTAACATGCAGCCACATACCTGAATCCCATCTGTTTGACTGAGGTACAGCTGGATGTTGACATAATCAGGTCTGTTCTCTTGCCAAAACTGAGGACATAAAAGTAAACAGATATTAAAGTCATTTCTGTAAACACAGACTTCCTCCTATTCTAACACATGTGATTCTAGAATTTGTTAAGATGTATCTTGTCTAATCAGTTAATATCTACAAGGAAATGTGTATATATATTTATATACATATATGTATGTGTAGTGTAAAAGTAGTGATTTTTTAGAAGTTGATATATTAGGACTCAAGTAGATGTTTTGAGAATGCAAAAGAAGTCATTCTGCAGGTAAGGAGTGATTAAGTAGTGCTTCGTTGCCCCTCTAGCACCGTTCACTATGGTAAGGGCACCTGGGAAATAACTGAGAGACTTCTGTTTATTGCTATGATTGCCTGGCCCAGAGATTTCTAGCAAGTTACTGAACTTTTCTTGGCTTCAGCTTCTTCATCAAGACAATGATATGGTTGAAGGACATTATCTTACATGTCTCTTCCAGATCTAAAATTATGCATTTTCTGACAGGTGGAGACTCTGAATTATAAAATCCTAATGAAAACACATTTCACCTTAAAAGTGATGAGATGATTATCAGCACCCATAATATTCTTAAAATAACATTATTAATCATATCCCATCCAATAGATGCCTCAAGTTATATCCAAATGCTAATTTAATTTTATGGCCCTTTCTAAACTGAATCAGGATTCATGGATTTTAATTGGGAAGAAACTGAGGGATTTCCAGGTCCAGTAATGGGTAGCATCTCATAGAATACATGGTTTGTGTAGATTCTTGTCTTAAAAGTCTTCCAGGATGCTGTTTTGTGTGTCCTGCCTCAATAACTAAAAGAACTATAACAATTTAAATAATGTTCTTAATGATTTCAATGTCTCCATTTCAATTTATCTCTCACAGAAGATAAGTAATAGTACATACTAAAGAACATTTTCTTCAAGTCCAGGGAGCAAATACATGAATCAACACAGTCTTTCTTGCAAATAGATTAGGGCTATAGTGTCATGCACAAAGATTATGTTTTTCATTTTTATTTCTCCTGCCTGTCATTCTTTCTTATTTTCCTCACAAATAAAAAATAACAGAATGTAACTCTTGAAAGGAATTTTACAAATCACTAATAGAAATGATAGCAATCATTTATTCTGTACTTCCAAGATCACAGATGTCTTAGATACGTTAATGCTAAATCTCACATTAGGCTTTAAGTGCTGTTATAACCTGGAAGTGTAAATAGGGTTTATAAAAGTGAAGTGGTTTAGCCAAGGTTTTAGAGTCAGTGTGAGGTACAGACTCCAAATGCCTGATGTAGCCCTGGTTCCTCATTTTGATTTTCTGAATGTGACCTATAAAGGTGAAGTGACTTGAAGTAAGTCATAGAGTTAATTATTGGCAGAGCTGGTACTAGGTCACCTGACATCTAGCCCCGCACTCTTTTCTTAACTCACCAGATTGGACAATCTGGCCAAGCAGGGCCACCTGAGGTGCAGCTTTTGTGATCATTTCAGATTGTCTGACACCAAGACTAAATGGCTGGGGCAGCTAGAGTCACGTTCCAGGTATGCATTCTAGAGTGATGTGAAAGAACTCACTTTTGGAAAAAGATTAAAAGACTATATTTTCTTATTTTTAGATTAAAATATCTATTGTAATGTTCAAGTTAAAAATACTCTTCCAAATAACTGAGAATAAAAACTTTAAACAATGATATTGCAATTATATTTAGAAATTAATGACATAAGCAAAATACAGAATGTCATCTAATATGTCTTAAAGGTATCTGGATTAACAATTCAGTGTAGATTAGTTTATTCAAAATACTAAATTTTTTATTTTTCAATTACAATTGGCATTCAGTATTATTTTATATCTATTTCAGGTTTACAGTATGGTGGTTAGACACTAATTTAAAAATATATGCATGTCCAGGTTAATTTCAACACAATTGCCAATAGCCAAGATACAGAAGCAACTTAAGTGCTCATCAATAGATGACTGGATAAAAAAAGATGTGGTACATATATGCAATGGGAATAATCTAGAGGGTATTATGCTAAGTGAAATAAGTAAGTCAGAGAAAGACAAATAACATATGATTTCATTTATATGTGGAATCTAAAGAACTAAATAAATGAACAAACAAAACAGAAACAGACTCCTAGACACAGAGATCAGACTTATGGAATACATTTTTCTCACATTCTTTGATGCAAAAATAAATTGTTTTAGTCTCTTCTGGGAGTTTTGTCAGTATAATTTTAAATTTTAAATTTATTCACAACCTCCAACTCAGGAAGTCTACTCTCTGGCATTGGCCCAGAAAAAAGTACTCACAAATTAAGAGAGTGGTGATTTTGCTCTTCCTGACAATTTTTCCTCCCTTAGCCTCAAAGACAGAACTCCCTTTTCGTTTTGCTACTGCCTCACTCGTCACTCTGACCTGTCTCCTTTATTAACCATCACTCACCTTTCGCTCCTCTAGGAACTGCAGTATCCCAGGGCTTGGTGTTTCCACACACACTCCCAAGATAATCCACAGTCAGATCAGTCTTGCTCACATCCTTTCAGCAGCTACTCATCCCTCCCTTTGTTTCCCCTCCTGATTCAGCAGGTCCCGGGAGGGTCCCAGGAAACTGTACTTTTTTTATTGTGGTAAAATATACCTAACATAAACTTACCATTTTTACCACTTTTTAGTATACAATTCAGTGGCATTAAATATTTATATTGGTGGGCAACCATTATCACCATCCAGGTCCAGAACTTTTCATCTTCTCAAACTGAAAGTCTGTATCCATTAACCAGTAAGTCCCCATTTGCTCTCCCTCTCAGACCCTGGCAACCAGCATTCTATGAAATTGACTACTCTAGGGATCTCATATTACGTAAAATCAGGTAATAATTGTCTTGTGTCTGGACTAACTCACTCAGCATAATGTTTTCAAGGTTCATCCGTGTTGTAACATGCCTCAGAATTTCAATCTTTTTAAGGTTGAATAATATTCCATTATATGTCTATGCCACATTTTCTTTATCCATTCATCCATTGATAGACATTTGGATTGTTTCCATATTTTGGCTATTGTTAAAAATGCTGCTATGACCACTGGAGTACAAACATCTGTTCAAGTCACTGCTTTCAATTATTATGGGTATATTTCCAGAACTCATCTCTTTTTGCATAAAAATCCAAAGGCCTTATGTAATCTCCCCACCCCCCCCCCCCACCAACAACAAATAAAAAACACATACACACACAACCTCTCTGCTTTTCCCCTTGCTTACTGTTTTGCTCACACAGCTCTTTTTCATCATCCTCCACCCTAATACATTAGAGCACTTGCTTGGAAAGTTGGGTCCCTCTGCCTTAAAAATTTCCCCCCAAGATATTTGTCTTGTCTGTTCATTGACTTTACTGGGGTCTCTGCAAAAACATCATTTTTTTGGTGGGTATTTCTGAATACACAATATACATTAATATGTCCTCTATCATTTACTCTTTGCTGCTGTACCCATTTTCCATTTCTCTTTATCTTAATCAGAATTAGACATGCCATATATTCATTGGTTTATTGTCTATCTTCTCTACCTGGAATGTAAGTCACATGAAATCAAAAAATTGTTTTTATTTTTATCTCCAGTTTAGCTCTATGTCCTAGAACAGTTTCTAATTCATAGTAGGCAGTTAGTAAATATTTGATGAGTGACAGAATGACTGACTGAATGACACAAAATGGCATGTATGATATTCACTGCAGTGTTCTTTGTAATAAAAATGTAAATATCCATCGTGAAGGAATGGTTCAATAAACTAGATACATTCACACTATGAAATACTCTATAGCAGTAAAAAGAATGAGGTAACTCTATACGTACCATTACTAACAATGTTCAAGACGTCATAATTTTAAGAAAGCAACTTTCAGAACAATACAAAAAGTATGTTCGAATCTATAGAAACCTATTGTTACATAGATTGGGTGGTAAAAGTAGAAGGGAAGATCTTGCTTTATCTAAATTACTTTAAAATTTTGCACCAAAGATGAAAAAAAGATGTGTATTACTTGTACAACTTAAAAAATAAAGATAGATATATTCGTCGTCGGCAGCCGTCCGTCTCGAGAGACGATGGTGTAGCTTCTTAAGAGTCTATCTGCACTGCCGAGAATGGCTGTGCAGTCCGACTCGGGAGTGACATGGTATCTGTCTCCTCCCGTGTTGAATCGACATCATGCGATGACGCTGAAGCTACAGAGCCTGGGCAGGGTAATATGGAGGGTCTGCTGTTGCCCATGCAGCAGACCCCCCCTCTCTTCGCAGCTGAAGGGTCCAAGGGAAAGACGGAGTCGATACAGCTTGGGTTCAGGTGCGCCGCAGGAGTTGCTGGTGTTGACTACAACGTCAAACCGCCTTAGGGACTCCGGCTCCGGATTTTCTGTCGGGGTTTACTCCCTTAGCCTTTCCCCTGAAGAGGTATGCCGCAAGGCAGCGGAGGTTTTTTGGAGTCAGATAAATAAAAGGTTACATGTAGGACAGATGAAGAATACCTGCTTTTATCTTTGGAAAAAAATAAAACAGAATTTGGGCTCTTTGAAATTCTGCATAATGTGCCAAAGGTCTTGTGATGGTCCATTTGGAATATTAAAGGTGGAAATAAGATGTAAGAGCTATTAGAACAAAAGTTGGAAAGTGTAGTAGCAACTGTCTGCTGATGTTTCCCTTTATTTGCCTTCCCTCACCACCCCATATGCACACATTTGCAAACCTCATATACATGTATATGCACACATCACTAGCATATGCATGCATTTCTATGTTAAAATTTTCTACCATTAGAATATATAAATCAGTATTTCCATGTTAAAGCATATCGTACACATATACACATATTCACAGATATCAGTATCTAAAAAGATGTGTGCCAATTAACAAATGTTATCTTTGCTTTTTGAAGTTTAAAGGATTTTTCCTCCTTACTATTGATCTGCATATTTTTTGACTTTTTTTCTATAGCAAGCATTTACTACTTTAGTAATTTGAAAGACTATGACTCTGTTTTTAAATTTAAAAATTGCAAGAGTAAAGACAAACCTAACTTTACCTTATTATGCAACACACAGAGTAAGTCTGCAAACCAACGGAAGGATTGGATGTCTCTGCATACCCAAATAAAGTATAGTCTTCTAAGCTTGTAAGGTTTCCAGTCATCCCTTTAAAATTAAAATAACATAATAGTGATTAGGGTGGCAGAAAATGTTAAGAATCCCTGTGTCTTTGAAAATTTGCTTTTTATTAGTAAGGAACCAATTAAAAAAAAAACAGTTATTTACACTTAAGCGTGTGACACAGTACTTGCTATAACTCCCATGAATTTAAAACATAATACTCTCCATGAATTCAGTGTTCATACTTGCAAATATTATATGCATATCACCCATTTCCAGTTGAAAGCAATAAACTAAACTCTTGGATCAGAATAATCCCAGCCCTGCATCTCAGAAAAAGCTCTCTATTTTTCAGTGAATTCTATCACTGGGCAGGGCTCCAGTCACCATCACTCTTGCCCTGGGTTCTAGGCAGAGTAAGCCAAAACCATTCCAGAAATTGGTTGTTTATCCCCTTCTTAATATCATTAAAGAGGGAGATTTCACAACCATCTACTATGCAATGCATTCCAGTCAATCATGATTCCAAGTAGGATTTCTATTTATAATTAGGAAGTAAGCTTGAGGTTAAGAAAATATTCTTTCCTTTTTTAACTTTAGGTGTCCAAAGAACTTGTAATATGTTCTCAGAAACATGATTTCTGGCATGCAATATGGTTATTTTTCTAAGAACTTACAAAAAGGCCCAAGTCTATGTCAAGTATTTAAAACTGAAATAAAATATCATTCAAACACACCACTTCAAATTATGATTTCTATTTTGGTTCTCCATAAATCAGCCTTTTAATGCAAATTGTGTCTTGAAAAGTAAATGTAATAAATTTGAGAATAATTTCCTACTGTCATTTTGTTTATGTTTTCATGACAATTAATATTAATCAGTTAATTTTTGTTTAAAATCCTAGGACAAAAATAATGGAAGAAGTATTTCCTGGTTAAGCCATCTATTTTTCTGCTTAACTCTTCTTCTGTTATAAATTTGCTGAGTAATAGACCAAGGTATGAGAGGCTCATTTTGTCATCCCCTCAGAAAAGCTCTCCCTGACCTTACTTTTACAAAAGCCCTGGCCCTTTATTTCTATATCCCATGAGTACCTTTTCTCATCATAATTCTAATATTTTCTCAAGTAATGCTACTTAAGAATTTCTCACTGGTTTATTTTTACCTCCCTCATTTTAACAAAAATTTTTTAAGGGCAGGGGCTCAGTTTCATTCATTGCTGGATTATCAGTATTTACCTATAAGATAGATAGGCTCATAGTTGCTCAAAAGTATTTGTTGACTGATGGATAAGCAGAGCACTTAACACTGACAAGGAAGTAGAGAAATGAAGGCTGGCAGAATAACTTTAACAGAGGATAAAGACATAGGAAAGCATAATTGTGATACTGACATATTTTACAAGAGAGCATGCTGAAAGCCAAAGACCACATATTGAGAATCACTGAATTATTCCCTTCAGCAATCAGTCAGTGAAGTTCCTTCAATAGCAAGTAGAAGGATTTTGTAAGGAATTACTTCATACTCAAAGAGAGATGTCTAAAAAATTGACAGTTCTTTATTTGGACTACTAAAATGGATCAAAATGACATACAGCAGGGTGTTGAGTATTGATGCAAATGGAGTTACTCCAATGCCTCCGGCCACGCAGAGGCTAACCTCATAGTTCAATGATTCCTCAAATGGACTGCCAAATGGACCGTCAACATATAGCCTGTGGAGAGGAAGACAAAGATGGGAAAGAAAAGAAGAAGTTAAACTGATTTTCTCTAATACATAGCAGATATACTGAATCCAATTACTAGGCTTTGTGATGGTTCAGGTCTTACTTTACTGTTTCTCATAGTGACAAGCCTAAAAAAAAAACCCCAAGAAATATTTTTTATGAACAGTCAATATTAAAACAATACAACTGTTTTTAAGCATGCCTTTTTTGAGGGAAACATTAATTAAACATATAGGAAAATGTATATAGAACCGTGACAGCTGACAAGTTAAAGCTCTGATAATTTTATATTACTATATTTGATTAAACTAAAATACCAACTGCTTTGCTGTGCCTATATTCAATAAATAATATTCTTTTTCATGGCAAAGTCAGTAGCAAAAATAGTTACCAAAACATTTACTATGTGAACAGAAAAGTTCTAGAAAGAAAGGTTTCTCCTCTTGCCCCAGTTAGATTTTATCAGTATAGAAACAGATGATGAACAATTTAAAGGAATCTTTAATTATTCTACTTGTGATTATACGTTCAACTGTGTGTGTGTGTGTGTGTGTGTGTGTAACTGTTCACTCAATACCCATCCTCCCATTCTTTCCTAGTGACAAAACATTTATTCCATTTAGGGAAATCAAGTACCCAGACAAAACACTACATTTCCCAAACTCCCTTATCTATTTGGCTGTTTGACTATGTTTTGGTTAACGTGGTATAAATATAAGTGCAATTGGAAAAACTGGAAGGCTCCTTGAAAGAAGCTGTCTCAGTTGCAAGTCGCATCTCTTTATGCCTCTCCCTTCCTTTCCTTTATGCTTAT
Source organism: Furipterus horrens (assembly GCF_987537825.1). NCBI lineage: Eukaryota > Metazoa > Chordata > Mammalia > Chiroptera > Furipteridae > Furipterus > Furipterus horrens. Next base: position 57,055,848 of record NW_028327172.1, on the reverse strand, counting down.
GCTTAAAACATTGATGTGATGGTCTAAATACTTTTTTATCATTATAGAATTAACATATCCTCTATGGCTAACTACTTTTAGATACTTTTATGTTAAAAAAATAAACACATGTATATAAGGTACTGGAATTTAAAAGGTTTTTTTCTATTGTTAAAAAATAACTTTGCCGCTCTGTTCAGTGTGCTCAGTTGGTTGTTGTCCTATAAACTGAAAGGTTATGGGTTTGATTCCCAGTCAGGGCACATGCCTAGGTTTTGGATTAGGTCCCAGTCAGGGCACGTATCACTTGATCAATGTTTCTCTCTCATCAATGTTTCTCTCCCCCTCTAAAATCAATAAGCATGTCCTCAGTTAAGGATAAAAAAAATAACTTTTCTAAAAAATAGTAACAGTCCTAAAAAGTAAACTTATGTTGTCAGTCTTATGATATACATGTCTTCTATTATCAAGTGACGGCAACAGATCACTTAAGATTAGGCTTCTGTGGTCTTACCAGTTGATTGTTTGGTAAATGTTTGCTAAATGAATTAGTGAATAGTCTTTTGACCTCTGAGTTCTATGGCATGTAATCTGTGTTATATACTAATAATCATTGCCAAAATCTGGTTTCCTTTCCTCCTGGGTACTCAGTCCATTACACTTCCTGGGCTTTTTTGTAGTTATATTGAACCTTATGTCTAATTCTGATCACTGAGCTGTAAGTGGATGCAATACCTATTACTACTGGAATCAGTCAAAGAAAACTCTTTCCCTCCCATGGGAACTAAAGCCATGAGCTGAAGCAGAAGATGAAGCCACCTAAATAAATCCTTTACTTAAACTTGAAGGAAGCTGTCCTAGAGTATGACTGGGCTCACAGAAGACACTCCTTGAGCAAGAGATAAATGTTTCATCATATTTTAGGGGTATTTCAAGGTTAACCAGTTATTTCAGCAGAACTTACACTCATGACTACTATATGTTCAGTACATACTTAAATCATGGAAACTTGCAAGACTAGTGCTCTAAAAAAATATGATATCTATTTAAAAAGCTACTTTTTGCACCTCAAGAAAAAATAATCGAAGTTTAAATGCTTAAGGTAGTGTGTTCTAAGCATATAAATTCAGAAAAAACTGATAGATCAAATACTCACAATGTGATTGATTCTTATTACATCTATTTCACTCACACTTTAAAGCTTATTTACTCAACAAACAAAAAATATTTTCAGAAGTTAATGACACAGTATGTTGGATTCTTGATAGAAATCTCACAATATCAGTGGCTTAAAAACAACAATGTAAATAGATTCTACCACTTTTCACCATGTAAGCAAATTTACAACATAAACACTAAGCAACAAAATCCAGATTTAAAATAAGTGCTTCCAATTGCAAAAATAAGATTATTGTAAATCTCTATAACGTTTTTGAATCCACTAGACTTAGTGCAATCTTCTCTCAATTAATCACTCATTCCTTCATTCAACAAATGGTTTTCGGTACTTGCAATGTATCTGACACTGTTCAAAGTATCTGGGATATAGAAGTGAACAAGGTAGGAAAAGTCCCTGACCTCATGGTTCTTTGATTTTAACGGGAAAGGGACTAGCCCTTTAATAGATATAAAAGGATATATGATATAATGCCACATACTGACAAATGCTTTTTAAAAGAGGTAAAACAAGAATTATGGAAGCTGGATGATTTCGTACATAAAAGCTTATTATACTATTCTCTTTACTTTTGAATACACCCCTGGCTGGTTTGGCTCAGTGGATTGAGCGTCGGCCTGTGAGCTAAGTGTCGCTGGTTCGATCTTCCAGTCAGGGCACATCAGAGAAGGAAAACTCTGACTCCAAAAAACCTCCGCTGCCTTGCGGCATACCTCTTCAGGGGAAAGGCTAAGGGAGTAAACCCCGACAGAAAATCCGGAGCCGGAGTCCCTAAGGCGGTTTGACGTTGTAGTCAACACCGGCAACTCCTGCGGCGCACCTGAAGCCAAGCTGTATTGACTCTGTCTTTCCCTTGGACCCTTCAGCTGCGAAGAGAGGGGGGGTCTGCTGCATGGGCAACAGCAGACCCTCCATATCACCCTGCCCAGGCTCTGTAGCTTCAGCTTCACTGGAGAGGACACTCCAGCGTCATCGCAAGATGTCGATTTAACACGGGAGGAGACAGATACCGTGTCACTCCCAAGTCGGACTGCACAACCATTCTCGGTGGTGCAGATAGACTCTTAAGAAGCTACACCATCGTCTCTCGAGATGGACGGCTGCCGACGACTTTTGAATACGCTTGAAATTTTGCATAGGCATTTTAAAGGGAGAGTCAGAGAAGACCTCTCTGTGAATGTGCCACTTGAACAGTGATCTAAGTAAAGAGAAGGAGCTGTATAGAAAAGCATCTGGGAGAAGAATCTTCCCAGAGAGATATAAACACATCTGAGGAAAGTAACAGGAAGTACAAATCAACAAAACATTCTTGGCTTAAGTATATATGTACACAAACTAAACTCTTCTCAGGAACTTGCAACTCCGTTTCTGTCCGGTCTCTTGATAACTGTGCTTATGAATTTTTCTTTGTAAGGACTGATGCTCTTTGGACCATTCCATGCAAGTTCCTGTACACTAACAAATATTTTAGCACTTATCCTGTAAAAGGCATTTTTTCAGGTGCTAGAGATTATAGCAGTGAACAAGAGCCAAAAATCCTTGTCCTTGTAGAGAACTTCTCTTTGATGTGATTATCTAACACATCCTCCATTTGCATATACCTATCAAGTATCTTCTATATACAAAATTCTGGAGATAGAAAAGTACAGCTCTTGCCCTCAGCAATTTTGGTGCTGCCCGCTTTTCTACTCATGACTGTTTCCCAAAAGGAAACACTGACAGAAGGACATTGTATTTGACTAGCAAAGGATAAGGGAGAGGAGTCATTAGCAATTGCCTTTCCCATGAGTCTGTTTTCCAGCCCACATGCCCACACACTCACCCTCCTGATATCCCATACATCTACTCTTTGGTGTTTCAGAATTAACTTTGGAAAAGAAGATAAATACTCAGGGGTCTAGTCATTTACTGGGGTTAGGATTATTAGCATGTTACTTGCCCTCTATAAATCTGATTTCCTTCATCTCTAAAAAAACCAAAACAACCAAACAATCCAATTAAAAATGGGCAAAGGACCTAAATAAATACTTCTCCAGAGGACATACAGATGGCCAATAGACATATGAAAATATGCTCAACGTCCTAATAATCAGAGAAATGTAAATTAAAACCACAGTGGGCTATCATCTCACACCTGTCAGAATGTCTATCATCACTAAATCAATAAACAAGTACAGGCGAGTATGTGGAGAAAAGGGAACCCTTGTGCACTGTTGGTGGGAATGCAGACTGGTGCAGCCACTGTGGAAAGCAGTATGGAGGTACCTCAAAAAATTAAAGATGTACTGCCTTATGACACAGCAATTTCACTTGCAGGAATTTATCTGAAGAAATGCAAAACACTAATTCAAAAGAATATATACTCCCCTAGGTTTATTGCAGTGTGATTTACAATCTCTAAGATATGGGGCAGCCCAGGTGTCCATCAGTAGATGAGTGGGTAAAACAGGTATGGAACATTGACACAATGGAGTACTGCTTGGCCATAATGAAAAGTTTCTTTCTGAAGATTGTGAATCTAAGAGAATTCTAAGAAAAGGAGGAATCCTCTTCCATGGCCCTTTCAGAAATATATAAACATTTTTGAAATACTGATGTTTTTCCCTTGAAAGTAGACTCCATTTAATGTTAATGGAATTCATTGATTTGATGAGTAACATTGATCAGCTGATATAAGCTATATCAGATCTTTTCTCAGTGGAAAAAATATATCAGCTAGAAAATAATTCCACTATATTAAAAGACAGAAGTACAACCAATACTTCCTGAAATCTTATTTCCCAATACTTCCTATCACATTCCCCAAAACACACTGATATCGTTAATAAATTAAAATAGAACTTATTTAGACAATCTGAGTCGAGAACTAGTCAGAAATCATAATTTTTTAAGAAAAACATTTTAACTTATAAAATACATTAATTTTATTAGTATTTCCCAAAAGGGGTTTCAAAGAACAATAATATAAAGGGAAGACAGAGTATTTCATGGTCAAATGAACTTGGAAAATGTGTTAAGAAAAGATTTATTTTATTTGTTACTTTTTTAAAAATAGCTTTAATTCAAAACTTCTCTAAATCTTTAACATGCCAAAATGTCTTCATAATATCCAAGCAAGGGATATTTCATCATAAATTTGTAAACATATTTCATCATAAATTTCTTTTCTCCACCAACTTTCTGTTAAGATTATAGAGAATAGAGAACAATTTAGGAAATGGAGACCTAGAATCAAGAAAAGGAAAAGGTATTACTCTTTAGAAGACTATTTCCTTTGTGAGATTTCACAAGGGATAACTTCAGCTACAATAGACATTGCAAAAGTTATTTTAAAGATTAAGTAAGTGGAGGGAATTAACATATACATAACAGTAGAAGGTTCACTGTGGTTAAAGCCCACTACCACCTGCTGCAGCAAAAAAAAAAAAAAAAAAAAAAAAAAAAACATGAATAATTGCAATGTCTGTTGTACTCAAGTAGGTTATAAAAATGAAAGTTGCTTAGTATGATATTTTCAAGATCCATCTGTATTGTCACAAATCTTGAGAAAATTATGCCAAGCAAATAAGTCCGATAAAATCAAGAACCTTATGATTCCACTCATAAGCAGGATGTAAAACTGAAAGCAACAAATGAACAAACAAGACAAAGAGACAAACAAAAAACTCAGGGACACAGACAACATACGGTGGTTACCAGATCAGATGGAAAGAGGGGTTGGGGGTCGGGGGTAAAGGGTAAATGGGGTCAAATGTATGGTGACGGAAGGAGATTCGACTCTGGGGAGAAAACACACAATGCATAGATGACGCATCACAGAACTGTACACTTGAAACCTATATAATTTTATTAACCAGGCACCCCAATAAATTTAATAAAAAAGAGGAAAAGTAATAAATAATATACTTTAAGTCATCTCAAAAATTTATATTTTAACCCTGAACTATAAACTTTTCAAGGAGAAAAGGATTGTTTCTTACTAATCTCTATATCCCTGCAGCCCATCCATGTGCTTGTCAATTAAAAAGGTTACTTAATAAAGAAAATAGTAAAGGTTAAAAGAAAGAAAGAAAAAAAAAGAAGACAGTGGCAAGGATAAAAACACACAGTATAAATTGGGGGCAATTTGAGAAATAACTTGTGTGTTATATATCCATATTACATACACACAATGCTTTGTACTTTTCACATCTGTCATAATCTCAACACTTTATAAAGTGGGCATATATGATTATCTCCATTTAAGAAATTAGGAACCTGATGTCACATGCAGTGCCATGACGAGTCTGAAGCTCTGCCCCTCCTTGATAGAATAAGATGTGCTTTCCTGACAGATGTTGGGAACTACCAGAACGTAACTGCTTGCACACCAGATGGGATCAAATGTTGGAATTGTTCAGAGGTGTCTAGGTGCTATAGCCATGAACCAACAACTTTTTAAATAACACTTTTATTATAGAGAATCCAGCAAGGGCAGGGCTAGGGAGGTAGCTTTGTTACTAGAGCTCTGAAATTCTCTATCTCCAACTTCTCTGTGACCATAAAAATATCATTTAATTATAGACTTTGATGAATGAAAGTTTCTCAGAAATTAATGTTTCACAGTATAAAAGAATAGATTTTACTCAATAAACATACTTTAAGAAATAATAAATGTGCTAGTCTAAGACACAAAAGATAAAGATCTTGTGATTATTAGCCATATCCACTGAAAGAGTAGGTTATGAGAGCACAGTATAAAAAGTAGACCATAATTTTTTTTCTTAATAGCCGTTAGGTGAATAACAACTGAACGATTTAGGGTATTTTAAAGATTAAAAAACATCTGTATAAATTTCTGATTTGATCTCAAACCTATATCAGCAAAATAAGGCAAAAATGGGTTTTCCTCTCATTCTACGTGGGTTGATGTCAAAGGAGATGTTACTTTTAATGAAGTTTTAAATCATAACAAGTCTCGGAAGAAGTGAAGTTTCTATAGGGAATAGATATCTTTGAATTAAAAACTAGATAAACCAAGGATTGTTTTTCTGACCAAAATAAATTTATAGGACTCATCTTTTTGTTTCTGGAACGCTACTACAATGTAAGACCATCAGCCTTTTCCTTACCTACCCTTACAACAGCAGAGCTATGTGATGGCACAGTGCTGCATGCTTTAGATGAATTATTTATAATTGAGAGTTAGATGGTGCTATTCTACTTATTAAGAAGCTGAGGTTCTAGAAGTTTAAATATTTGCTCAAGGCCACACATCTAAGTGGTTTATGTCTGCCATTAGAATGAACTCCATTTTTGTTTATAACAAAACACACCAAAACTGTCTTCCCCAAACAGGAGTTTTAGTTCTTTCATTCAGAAAAATAATCAATTGAAGCTTGCATCAGTGATTAATAACTCTCTTTATGCTTACAAATATCTTTACCCTAAAGTTTATTTTACTGGAACAATTAGTCTTAAGCTAGATTCTCTCTGCTATATTCTTTACCTTCTTCAACTTTCTGCCTTTCTATATCTCTCTGTTTTATGTGACTCTTGAAAACAGCTTATTGCTCTTTTATTTTCTCATTCCAGTCTGAAAACCTTCTTTGCACTATAGAACTTAGTTCAATTATGTTGAATTACTTACCAAAATATTATCTTGTACTGTTTGTTCCACTTTTTCTTATTTCTTACCCACCCCATTCTTTTCTTGACTACTTTTAAGTGTTGTTTCTGCTGTTAGTGTTCTGTAAGTAAATTATGGTGTTTCCTATGGTGACTTTATTTTTATTATGTTGCTTGGGATTTATTTGTCACCCTGAATTTGAACTCTTATTTCTTCAAATATGACATCTCCTACATACACTTTCTCCCTCTCTTTCCCTCCCTTTTGGATCTTTACTATAAAGAACTGCAGGAACTTCTCACTCTATCTACCATATCTCTCAGCCTTTCTTTCATATTTTCTATATCTTTGTCTCTCTGTGCTGCATTCTGGATAATTATTTCAGTTCTATCAACAATTCATTCATTCTCTCTATGGCTGTGTTAATCTGCTAAATTTATGATATTGTATCTTTCATTTCTAGAAGCTTCATTGGTTCTTTGTCAAAAGTGCTTTGAGAAATGTGAATGTCCCATGTGTCTTAATCATCATTTTAATGCTTTTGTTTCTTTAGACATATTAAATATCTGTTTTATAAGTTTTGAATATATGATTTCTGCTAACATGTGCTCATGGTGTTTTGTTTCCACGTTTTTAAAAAAATATGAGTTTATGTTCCTTGGTGCTTTATGTATAGGAATCCTTTGAAAATTAAAATGTATTCCCCCAAAGAGGATTTTCATCTTCATCTTCTGGGCAACAGGAAAACACCATAAATCTGAAATCACTTTAAATTAAATTTTAGTCTCTGGGTTTATTGGGCTACATAAATATTATGGATTCACTGTTCCAAACCAAGTGAGATTGAGCTTCTGGTTACTAAATATCAGGGGAGATTTTTTAAAACAATTTTTCACAGAGCCAAGGACAAAATAAGTCAATTATCCCCACTATCTCATTCTGCAGAGCAGACTATTTAGTCTCTACTTTATCTGGTGATAATGTTTCACTTAAGGAGTTTAGGCAACTGGCAGGGGTCTCTTATCTGCTCTCCAGGTGTCCTCAGAGTCCAGGACTTATCTCTGCAACCACAGGTGTGAACCATTAAAACCAGCCTTAACATTCAGGGGAATACTAGATATGCTGTTAAGAGCAAATATGTACTCAAACACGCACTTCCTTTACTCATCTAGGAAGGAACTTTCTTATACTTTATGACTCCAAGCAATTTCCTTCATGTCCTACCTAACATTTCAAACATGCATTAAAAATTATAAATGTGCGTTTGTTTTTGTTCTGTTTATTGGTTGCCAGATGAAAGGGGAATGAGTATCTAGATGAAAAAGGTCAAGGAATTAAGAACTACTTGGCAGTTACAAAATATTCATGGGAGGTAAAGTATAGCATAAAGAATATAGCCAATAATATTGTAATAACCATGTATGTATGCTGCCAGACAGACACTAGACTTATTGGGAGGATCACTTGGTAAGTTATATAAATGTCTAACCACTATGCTGTACCCCTGGGAGTAATATAATATCGAATGTCAAATATAATTAAATAATTTAAATTTTTAAAATTATTAATGTGTGTATAGGGGAACACTTAGATTTTCTATACCAGCAACATTATTATTGAGCACATAGTGTACTATATTATGTTGATTTTTCACTCTAAAACACACATACATATATTGTAGACGGACATCCAGTATTGTACTTAGATCCTATAAAAAATTTTAAAGAAACATGTTTTTTGCCTTTGTTTCTTGTGCTGGCTAATGTAGGCTTGATCTGCTAACATGAAACTTGAAACTTTTATTAATAGGCACTATTTCAAATAATATAAAAGAAAAGCTACCAAACTCTTCAAACTCTTGCAACACTAGGTAGTCAACTGGAAATATGAATTATAAACTGACCAAACCTAGTGAATTTTTAAGTGTAATATCTAGCCAAGTTTCACACTCTACTCCAACATTGGATACATTTAAACACAGCTGCAACCCTTATTAAAATAACTATCTCTGAAAGCTGGTAGAGGGCATATAGTATTCAGTTAAGCACACTTTAAGATCAAATTTAGATCTATACACATGTGCACTACAATCAGCCCTTCCAACAAGAGTGCTATTTTATAAATTGTATTTAATTTGAAATGTTGTTTATTTAGATGGTAATTAATCCTTTATTTTCTGTGACTTATTATGTGCCTTTAAGGCTCAAATATTTTATACTTTATTTTCCTCAGACAAGTCATTCCATATTTTTCCTAGTTCTTCTCCTTTTTTTTACATGGCAACTTACCCTCCTTCTGAAAGCAAGGTGTATAGCAAGTATTTATCTTCATTGCTGGCTAGTCTTAGCATGCACAAACTTTCAAACTTCTTTGCACTATATTTTGTTTTTGCTAGTTTTTCCCATTAGCATAGAGGGTTCAACTTAATTAAGAAACAGACCATGGCTTCTATTACACATCTTATATTCACAGACAAAAAGAGAGAAAGAGAAGAAGAAGAAACAGAAAAAGTAGAATGGAACAAATAAACAGCACAAAATGATGTTGTAGAATGTACCTTAATGTAAATAAACTAAAATTTTCAGTGTAAAGGAAAGGTGTGCTTTCAGATTTTCCTTTGTAATCAAACACAGGTGACTATGAAAAGAGAGACTTCTTTTTTCTACTCTCTTGTTTTCTGCTTAGGATGCCTAGTACTTCTCTCTTCCCTGGTGACAGATATGGTAAAATTTGACCTTCAAGGGAATAAAAAGCCCTTTGTTAGGCTTTGACTGATATGATGTGGTATGTCTTATTCAAAGTGTGGTTCTTGGATCAACAAAATCAATTTTACATGAGAAGATGCTAGAAAGTCAGAATTACAGGTCCAACATCAGACTTACTGAATCAGAGTCTGTGTTTTATTAAGATCTCCAAGGGAGTCATATGCACACTAAACTCTGAGAAACTGTGCTCTTGTGAATCTTTCCAGATAATGCCGCTACTGTCAACAATAAAATGAGATTTTCTCTCTATTTTTCTTTTGTATTCTGTGATATTATTTTTGTTGAGACTTTATAAAAAAGTAATGATTTAGTGATTTCAAGAGCTGGAGAATAATGTCTGCTAGCTGAATATGAATCTTCCCCCATATTGTATGACCAACAAAAACTGCAAATAAAATCACATATAATCTATGCATTACTAGGAGATAAAGACTACCTATTACAGAAAAATGATCACTAAATACCAACAGAAAAAAATAAAAGCTGTTAAAAGAATGTCCAAAATAAGACACAACTTAGACTAATTAGATGTAAGTAGATGTTTGGGTTGGGATCCTGAAAAGTTTCTGGAAAGGGAGGCAGACTCAGCTCGCCTTTTTTTATGCCTTCTGCTTTTCTTCTTTCTGCCCAGAATAAGGACATGATGGTGAAACTGAAGGTGTCATCTGGAGATCATGAGAGGTAAAGAAGAGACCTGCAGACCCTGCAGATGTAACATCCTGACACTGTACCAATACCAGTGCCATTTATTTAGATACCTTTTGTAACAGGAGAAAAATAAGCCTCTTCATTTTTAGCTACATTTGTTTTATGTACATGAGTGCTAATACACTTGATAAGCTTTTAACATGTACCTAGACACAGTAAGCATTTGATAAAATTTGATATTGTTATTAACAATAAAGTGTTGCAATTTACATCCATTTAATACTGATGTAAATGTACATTTTTGCAAAAATTACATGCCTTTATCTTTATCTGATTAGCTTTGACTTTTAAAAAGTTCTAATTTCTTTTGTGTGTGCATTAATTCAATCACAGACATTTTTTCATTGCTTTTAGCGAGAGAGGAAGGGAACAAGGAAGGGAGAAACATCAGTGCAACTGAAGTGGGAACTAAATTTCAAACAGGTTAAGTAATTTTCTCAAAACCACCCTTCTATTACGGAGAAAGACTATCATTAAATTTCTGGTACATTTGACTCTAAAGCTCATGTCCTTAATGATTACATATTAATCACTACGGTCAATTACATGTTATTTTGGTTAGAAATAACATAACTAGACCCCCCCAAAAAAAATCTGAGAAGGATACATTGTGTCAAGAAACTCCTAGAAAATTCTGCTTTGAAGGCTCGAAGGGTTCAAGACCATCCTCCACAACAATTCTTTCCTCCTCTTGGGAAAAGATGAACATACTTAACTATTCCACCAGATAAGACAGCATTCAGTTTTTTTAAACTATTCCATTCCCAGAAGATCATCAGTAAACACAACAAGAAAGAGGGGAGTTAAAAAATCTGAGGCAGTCTTAAAACTTTTCCTCTCCTTCACTAATGGTCCTCAAATGTTAGTATGCATCAGAATTCCCTGGAAGGCTTCTTAAAACAGAGTGCTGGACCCCAACCCTAGATTTTCTGACAGTCTGGGGTGAGTCTGAGAATCTGCATTTCTAAAAATACCCCATGTGACAGAGGTTTTTGACAGAGCAGGTAAGGAGGATAGGGAGGGAGCTGGTAGAGGTGGTGATTTTAAATATGGTGATCAAGATAAGCCTTTAATATTTGAGTTAAGACTTGGTGGGAGATAGGAGTGGGAGTCCACATTATTTGGACTTTAGGAACAACTTAAGAAAAGAAACTTCACCAGCAGAGGGCTAAGAAATCTCTGTAATTAATGTGTATGTGATTATGCAATCTCATGCATAAATAAAAGCAATATTGTTTGAGAAACCACGTTAATTGATACTTGTTTCTTGGAATTCTGAATCATTCAGTCAAGGTCTTACAAACAGAAGCCATTACTTAATTTAAGCTCTGCAGGGAGAAAAACTCTTTGGTGAGGAATAGGCATATTATCAAAATTATGTTATAGTGACCATTATAAATTGATAAATTTCATATAAGATTGGTTTTTAACTGCTATTTCAGTATGCACTTAAGCTATAGAATTCATAAACTGTTTCTGAAATTATGGTTTAACTCTGATAGCACCTATTCTTCTAGAGCTAAGAATATTGTTGAGGAGCTGTAAATCGCTTCATGCAAAATGGAGGCAGTTTCTATCCAAGAACATTCAAATGGGATTTTATGATTTTTAACAAAGGAAAAACTTTAGGCCACTTTTTCTCTCAAGTTATAAATGATCTCTGAATCAAAAACAAACAGACAAACAATAAAACCAAAAATCTAGAAACAACTGATGTCTGAGAAAATGTATGACAGCTGAAAATGCAGGCAAGAGAGAACCGGGAAAGTAAATAGTTCTCTAGGGCACTAGATGGAACAACACATGTGCTTAACTTATCTCCTAAAAGTGTTTCCTCAGCCCCCTGACCTTGCTACAAGGCCCATCTTGGCTTTATCCTTAAACCAGTTCTCATCTGAGTCCACAATGAGTTATTCCGTCACTTAGCACCGAGGCATCTTTATTGCATGCCCATTAGCCTTGCACTAAAAGAGTTTCTTCACTTATCATATGTTTGAGGCAGAGTCCTCACAATTTCAGCAGTGCCTCTGTTTTGAGGGGTTTTCTTTTCTTTTCTTTGATGGTTCAGCTTGCCTTTGCAATTCTTTTTTTTTTTTTTTAATTTAACAGTTGTTTATTTTCATAGCTGTAATCTAATAATTACATGACAAAGAAATACCCCAGAAGAACCAAATTATGGAGCAAAGAACAAAAATGTGTGAGAGAATTTCTGCATTCAGCGTATCTGGCAGAAAAACTAAAGTTAAAGTGCTATGTAGAACAAAATTGTCTTTAAAATATTAATTCCTTTCCTTAAAAAAAATTACTGAGTCTACCATGAAAACAGAAAAACATAAGGCCACAAGAAAATAAGAGTTATGTTTAGGCTATTACAGTGCAGGTTAACCTCAAGTGACACACATCCTGCTTCACTGCTGCTCGCACTCCGCTGGGTTTTGAGCCTTCTTTAAGTGATAGTCTAGATCATATTCCTCATTTTCTTCTTCCCCTTCCTCATCCACTTCTTAACCTTCTTCATCATAATCATCATCATCTTCTTCAATAGCTTCTCCAGTAAAGCACGACACTGATCTTGGGATTATACGCTCGCATAAACAGTGACCAGTTTCAAAGTTGGCAGCATGGAGAGCTTCAGTCAGCAGCACCATCCAGATCTACCCTCTGATGAACTTTGGGGGAGCAGGGCAAAAAAAATTTTTTTAGAAGAATCACTGCAAACACTTTTGGTCACAGAACAAACTGTCTCACATCCCTTGTGTTTCTGCTTCTTTTTAATTATTTTCAAAGTGACATGCTTCCTCTTTTTCCAATCTATCTGGGACCCTGTACAACCCATAAGTTCTGGTCCATCAAAAGAAAAGTGATCAGAATCATCTGGTTCTGACCTCATCTTATATTTCTTTGTCAACGCTTCATCTGTGAAATATTCATTGGGTTCAAAGTGAAACTCTAAAACAAAACTCATAGGCTGGCCAGCATCTGAGAACTCCACATTAATATCTTTAGAGTGATTCAGAATAGATTAATCTTGTTCCGAACATATCACTGAGCAAGTTAACATTCTTAGAAAAAAGTCAACCACACTTCAGGAATTCCCTTGGGGCCTTATTTTTCTTCATCCCTTTTCTCACCTTCAATATCTTCAACTCCTCCAAAATTTCATCTTCTTCATCTAGTTTGCATTCAAATTTTCTCCCATAGGTTCATAAATTAGATTAATGATCTTGAATAGCTTATCAAATAAAGGCTGATAGAGAACAGCATACTTTCTTTCAAGATCATGAACTTCCTCATAGAACTTGGGTTCTATCTGTGCACAGTGAACCTGAAGATTTTTGAGAGCACTCACTTGTCTTTTAACTACCAGAGGCAGTGTTTGTACCAGACCATCAAGTCGTTTTTGGAAGTCTGCAAGAATCTGACAGTTTTGTATCATCTGAACAGTCAGGCAACTGACAAATTTGGATTTTTGTTTTTTCATCAGTTTCTTCTTCTTTCACTTTCTCAACATCATCCAAATCTTGACCAAGGTCAAACTGTTCATTGTTGTCAAGGTCAAACTGTTCACTGTTGTCAATGTCTGCCATGTTGTAATAACTCCAGACATCGATGGCTAGCACGGGGAGCCAGGTGGCTGGTCTTAAACTTTCATTGAGAAGAAAAAAAAAGATAAGCTGGAGAATAGATGAAATCTGGAAAGGTCATCTGAGGCTTTGCAGTTTAAGTATATTGCCCAATATCACTGTTTGAAGCCTATTTTAAGCAACCCATTGGAAATGACATTGAGTTGAGACATTGCATTTATTGCCCAAACAATCAAGGTTATTCTTTGGTGCCAACCCAATCTAAACAGGAACAGCTCTGAATTTGTCTTAAATAATATTCCTCTCTCTAAACAGTTCTTTCATTAAGCATACAGACAACTGATCTTTATGAGAACCAAACTGAGATATGCAACATTTTATTCCTGTATTTTCACAATATTTTTATACACATTATGGTTAAGCTTTCCAAAGTGACTGAATCATGTTTTGCTGGCCTAACTGCAAAAACAGTTGCAAGTCATTTGTAAGTACAATTATGCCAAGCACCTTAAATCATTTTATATCTCCAAGCTGCGTTTACAAGGATAGGATTATTTATAGCCACCCTCTAGTCTAAATACATTTTACTCCTAAATTCTTCATAGATAATAACAATGACACCAACTAAGGAATCAACAACAAAACTTAAGTTTCCATTTCTTCCCTTTAGTTTATGAATCAATGTTTACTTGTATTAAGTATAATTTATTTTCTTCTTTTCACTCATCTGCCTCTTTCTGTCTTTCATGAATAGGCACACCTATGCATGCTCCAGGAATCTTTATGGCACATCTTCAGTTATGTTCTGATTAGAATGGAGTGTGCCCGGCTTTGGCAATGGGTCAGGTGTGAGTTCACTGATGTAAGAATGTGATTAATGACCATTAATATGTTGTATAACAGGGTTTCCCAGCACCATTGCAAGTAACATTTTTTAAAATGGTTTTCCCTTAAAACGTGCATGTGCACACAAACACACATTTCAAGTTCTTCGTGAATTTGTCACTTTTTAAATAAAGAATACCTTTTACCTTTTACCATGTGTCACCACCTATGAGGTTTCTCTTGATAACAAGATGCTTAAGATTATAGAGACACTATGTGGACTAGAGAACCCACTCCCAATCCTAATTACCGCAGTCCATTAACCAGACTACATTAACCAGTATAGAGTGAGTCTCACCGAAGGTCGGCTACCTTATGCTCAGTAAATATCACTCTATGATGCTACATAATATAGGGCAAATAAGTTGCTCTTTACCCATGTTTTAGCTCTTAAAACATCTCTCACTAATTAAGTCTATTTTCAATGAGTCAGTAAAACAACCAGAAAAGTGAGGGTAAAGGTCTCAATGTAAATAAGTATACTGTGTCATGAATAAAAGCAACAAGTAACAATGGTTTGATTAAATTTTCAGCTTTCCAGAAATTTTTGTGTCACAAAAGTTAAAATTCTTTGACTTTTAGTTATCTTCAGTAGTGAATAAGAGAGAATATTTGAGAGTGAATATAAATGAAAGAATAAAGGAGACTATTTAAAACAACAAATAATCTTAATTTTGTTTAAATTAGTTCTAGACATACACAAATCCCTGCCCACTTATATTTACTAATTGGCCCTTACCACAACTCTCTCTTCTCCTACCCAACAATTTTCACATGGGCATTGTACGTGCTCAGAGTTTTAACTCCTATGCCCTTTCCTGGATCAATTCAAGACTCCTTAAGCACAGCATAAACCCACCACCACGTTCCACTAACACGTCCTAAAATTCTACTGCCAAACCAGACATTAAATGGGCAATGGGAAGATGCAAATGCTTAACATTCTGTAACTTCAATAGGCAAATTATATTTAACTTGGGGTTTTTATAAAAATATAATTCAGACCCAGGAACCTTTAATTAACACACTTTCATTTGATAGTTTAGAAAACTAAACCTCATAAAAATGTTAAGTGGTCACCAAAGCAGTGTCTCACATTAGCATCTAGCAATAATTTAGAAATAGTGAATAAGTATACTTCCCTAAGCATTAATAAGGGCAAGTTCAACAAAGTTATGCTGATATAAACACTATCCTCCAAGATAGATCAATAATCTATTTCCCTAAGGTTTTGGAAGTAGGCAAATATTGTTAATTCTATATGCAATTTTAAATAGATAATAATAAAACTTTCAGTTATAATGGAGTGTTCCTATATGTTATGCTGAGTTCTAAATATTTTTTGTTTAATTTATTTAATCTTCAAAACATCACTGAGTGTAAGTATTATTAGCTCCCCCTTTCAGACCAGTGGAACTGAGAAGCAGACGATTAAGTTGTCCCAGGTCACAAAATCAGCTGGGGAGGCAATCTGCTTCAGAGTCCACACTCTTAACCATCATAATACGGTGTGTGTGGCATCAGTGGATGCTTTTTATTCTTTAAATCCACAGACACCAAAAGGAATATCTACCCCCAAGGATCAGACATTGACAAAAGATTGTCACATAGTGTCTCACTTAAATATCAGAATGGATCACATCACTATCAGAAAATTAACCTAAGAACACAAAGAACACATATAAGACTACATAGCTAAGAAAACCTAGGGAAATAGCTACAAACAGATTATCAGCTGAAAAATCACTGTGATTCCCCCTCTTTAAGCAAAGGTGTCAGGTAGACAATAGCCTACGAGGCAGAAAAGCTGGCATCACTGACTTCTGAAAATAGCAGCTGTAGGGGAAAAAAGGTACTGAGACATGCATCATTCACTTCAGGCACCTCCATCTTCCCAGTCAATAGGTACATGCAAGAGTAATGTATGCATGCCAGGCTGTCCAGGCACATGTGTGTCCCTGTGTGTGTTGTGAGGGCAATGGAAGATTATTGCTAGAGATTACATTGGAATTAATATCTAAAAAAATGAACAAATAATTTGGATTCTGTATTTATTTTTGTTTTGAGAGTTAAGTAAATATGATTTAAAAAAATTTTTAATCTTCACCTGAGGACATTTTTTTTAATTGCTTTTAGAGAGAGAAAGGGAGAGAAGAAGGAAGAGAAAAAAACACCAATAGAAGAGATAAGCATTGACTGGTTGCCTTCCATACATGCCCGGACCAGTGATCATACATGCCGGGAATGGGAATCAAACCTACAGCCTACGTATGTGACCTGACCGGGAATTAAACCTGCAACCTTTCAGTTACCAGACAACGCTCAAACCCACAGAGCCACACTGGCCAGGGCAAGAGAGTTAAGTAGATATTACTAAAGCTAACTATTAGGGGGGAAACTATACTAGAACTAGAAGTTCAGCAAATGCCTGAACAAATTGCCAAACCAATCAAAGAACAAATCATTTAGCATAGTAAATAGTTTTGATGAAAAATGTGTAAATCAAGCTTTAATTCTTTAATTTGGTGACCTTCCTTTTTTATTTAAGATATTAGTTCATTAATTCTTTAGCCTCTTACATACTAGCTAGTAAAGAGAATCAGACATTCATAGAGTAGTGGATGCTCCAAGCTTTCACAGGAAGGATCAAGGTACCAGCATCCAGCAGCCTTTAGAACAGACAAACAAATAAACAAACCCTTGGTAATTACTTATTCTCTGGAAAAATGAAAGTATATTCCTTCAACTAATAAGTATATTTGTGGCATGTAAGAGAGTAAAAATACGCCCCATTTAGAAAGGGTCAGGAGATATCACTTCTCATAAAGACAATAAAGACAAAAAGGTATACACAGAAATTGTTAAAATCTTATCTTGCATGGGTTATTGGAAAGCTGCAATGTGAATGAATTCTTTCATTTAAAGAATAGAAACAGGAAACCAGATGAGGGATCACCCCAAAGTATCTGTCCCTGTTGTTACAACATCAAGCAAAAGAAACACACATCTGTCCCTGTTGATACTGCATCGAGCGAAAAGAAATACACAACCAGACACTGATACAGACAGCTATGGTTTGTTTGCACTTTGCAACAGTTCCCAGCCATAGCTGGTTGCACTTGAAGCAAATTTTTTTTCTCTGACCCAGCTGTGCAGAGCCTGAGACATTATATTACAAGAGATTCCCAAATTAATTAGGTTAGGTTATCCTGGCTTTTTTCAGAAATCTTAAGAAAGATTTGACTTTATCCTCCTAAATCTCTCCCATTACTTACTTGCCCACCCCCTTTTCAATACCCAGTGAACTCCTATTGCTTACTTGGGATATTTTCTAGTCTGAACAAAGGGCAGAATCTCAGAGTCTTGATGAGATGAAGGAAGTAGTAGATCTCGAACTCGTTCTGTCAAAAGAAAAATAAAGCTGTAGAGAATTCATGAAAATAATTTTGAAATAGAATTATTTCCTATTCTTTTAAATTTCTTAACAATCTGACTGTGCATTCTTCATTAGAAATTTACCTACCACTTTCTATACTACTAAAATATACCTATTTCACTTTAATGACTAATATCTTTTTATGATTAGGAATTCACAACAACCACAAATGCAAAAATAGCAAGTATTTACTAGTATAGACTAATAAAGTCTTATAACTGAAAGATTAGAGGAAACACATATGACCAATAAATATACCAAGAAATGGACAATCTCATTAGTAACCTGGGAAATTCACACCAAACTCACACACCATTATACAGCATTCATACTGCATGGCAAGCAATTGACAGAAATTAATTTCACAAGACCAATGTAATTTTTCTATATTTTTTGTGGGAATGAAAGCAATTTGGAATTATCTTTGAAGTTTAACCCTACGAGCCAATATTTCCATTCCCAGATATATACTCTGAAGAAACCTTTACATATGTCTCAGGGAGCAAGTAAAAAAAAGTTCATAGCAGCATTGTTCATAACAACACATTGTAAAGAACTCAACTGCTCAACAACAGGAGGATGTAAAATTTGTGGTATATTCACACAATGAAATCTTAATTGAAATAAAACTAAATATTATAAATCGTTACAAAATATAAACATAGTGAATCATATTAGTATGATGTTGAGTAGAAAAAAATATCAACCAGATTACATATAGAAGAATACCATTTTATTGTTGAGTTAAAAATAAAGAAAGCTAAGCAAGGTACTGTCTAGGTATAACATATATATATATATATATAAAGAATGATATATACAATGCAGAATAATAGGTATCTTTTAGGAGGAATAAGGGGATTAAATAAAAAAACATAAATGTAGATGGAACTAATTGGTACTATTACACATGTATTATACAATTGTAGCATCATAAATGAGTGAATAAATGGTTACATTAGGATGAGGAACTGTCTAATGATAATATTAGCCCATGAACCAAGAATTTAATTAATAAAATTCTATCCTTATGCAGTTGGTTATGAAGGAAGGAGGGGAGGAGTAAGAAGAGAGGGAGGGAGAGAAAAAGGCACGAGGGAGGAAAGAAGAGAGGGAAGAAGTGAGATAAGGAGGGAGGGAGGGAAAAAGGAAATGGTAAAACAAAAGAAGGAAAAGCAGAGGCAAGAAGAATCCTCAGTTCTACCTTAGATATTGCTATACTGTACAGCTCTCTGCATTGCATGATCCATCACTCTAATATGGATCCCATATTTCTAGGACTAGGTACTCATTACCCCTATAGTCCACTCCTAATGGAAGGTTCCCCTGATCCCTGCTTTCTTTCCCTCTTCTTACAAATCTGAAATAGCTGGCCCTACTCTGTACATCTAGTATACTCTGTGCTTACATTCTCACAGAATTTATCACACTACATTTTTATTGTTATATGGTAAATATATTTTCTGGTAGATGGGTATAGTGTCACTAGAATATGGAACATTACCTGATGCATACATATGAAGGTGCTAGATAAGTATTAGCTGAGAGAATATTTCCAATTTCCAGTTTTGCTGAATACAGAAAACTGTTTGTCAAGGTTAATGACAATGCCTTTAGGAGACCCCAGATGCTATCAGCCACAGGAAGCAACAGGACCCATACTTCAGCTTTGATAAAGTCACACCATCAGGTGAGACAGCATAAAGCTGAAACTCCAGGCTTCAGTAAATCTGTCACTAACTGAAGGTGAGCAATTTCCACAAAATACAAAAAATCTACACTTGATGACATTCACCATTTCCCAGTTACTGAATAGTTAGATGTTAAACATTCATGAGCACTGAGGCTACAGAGTATGGCTGAGAAGCAGGATGTGGACTTTTATATTCAAATTTATTAAAACATATTGAATCAGATATTTAACTGATTTCTGTTCTTCTTTGTGTTTTCATCACTCTAACAGTTCTTACAATAATTTAGAGAAGAACTAAAAGGATCCAAACACAGGTGGTTGTATTCTGCAGTCCACATGAAAGAACAATTTATTCTCTTTTAAGTATACTTACTCTTTCATTTGAGTTCATATTTTTAAAAAATTAAGTTATATTATTGACTGATATGCTGCAATTTTTAATCAATAAACTTAAAGTGCATTTCAGTGAAATGCTTAATAATTCTTCTGATGATACAACTCATGGTTTTCAGTCTACTTTCCCATTTACGTAGCAAATCACCGAATGAGTTATTTGAAATATTTCTCCTTTTTCTTCCCAACACCTCCATTTATCCCTTTCTTAAAAAGTCTTGAAATATAAAGCCTAAGACCCAACAAAAACATGATGAACTTTACCCATAAGTAATAAACTGTTCAACCAAACTGCTATATTGAATATATTATATCCTTGGGTGCTAAAAATAAACATAAAGTATTACTGATTTAAATGCAAAGAAAAATCAGAACTCTTAATGCAAACAACTATAATATAATACAGCTATAGGTTTTTCCCTAATTATATAATCACAAAGTACATTTTATTAAAAAAATCTGGAAGAAAATCTCTTAAGATTACATTTTATTGATAGGGCTAATACAAAACAAGACAAAAACAAAAACAAAAACTCTTCCAATATACACAGAGAATAAAAGTAGTATATAAGAGTCCACTTATAAAGTTACCCAAACTATGAGCTCTATAATTAATATTCCTGCATTTGCAGCATCCTTTAATCTGAATATTATAAAAGCAAGGAATACCAAGAGAACATGAAGATATTTGAGTAGCTATCATAACTTTCATAAAATAGATCACATATATACAACATAAAATATAAACAGTACCTTAAAAGTATATCCTTTAATTTTTCTTCTTTTGGTCAAATAGTAAAAATTTAAAAATAATACTGTTCTCTTGCAGCAAAATGTCACACCAGGTAATTTGCTTTCTTAGTAGGCCCAAAGTCTACTTCTTAAAAAAATAGTAGTTATCCAAATACCAGGGCTCAGTTCATTCACAGGGCTTCTTGAAACAATTACGTCAAAGCCACTGAAAAGAATTAAAATTTTCTGCCAAGTGATGAGGTGACTAATAATGTGATAATGTCTGAACATGATTTTCTACCAGTAGGGGATATATCTTAATTAACAAAAGCTTTTGAAGATTTTCACCCACTCTTACGTTCTCTGATTTAATCAACAAAAAATAATATTCTGAGGCTACCAGACCTGTTTAACATATTGCACACAACTACATTAATTTGGATTTGCTGGGCAATCAATTGTGAGAAAATACATTTAATTATTGAAAAACAAAGGCAAGAAAAATAAAATATTTTCCAATTCAAATTCTACTTAAGTTATTTATTTTCCCCTTTGTGGAAAATGGACAATCTGTAATCCCCCTCAATATTCAGAATGTAACAAGTGGGATAAGAATTTGCATAATACAATTAAAAAGTATGCAAATATATTCCTGGAATGAGAATAAAATAAAATCTCCCTACCTCTATAAAAAAGGGGAAGAAAGAAAAATTAAAGACAGAATAGAACTATAAAGGTGATGCTAATTACAGTAGTCCCTCTCTATATGGCGGATCACTTATCGCAACCTCATTGTACCGCGGGATTTTAAAAAATATTACATTTAATTATTTATCATGGATTTTTTGCTATATCGCGGGATTTTGCAGTACTGTATACGTATGTTGTTAAAGTTACATAGGTTTAAGAGTGTAGAATATGTTTAAGAACATAAATAGTGTTTATTAAAGTGTGGAAAAGGTTAATAAGGGAGTGGGAAAGGTTAATAAGGGACTGGGAATGGTTTATAAGTGTGTGGGAAGAGTTTATAAAGCCCTAAAATATATATAAATACTAAAATAAATGTAAGGTCCTACTTCGCGGATTTTCACCTATCATGGGGGGGTCTAGAATGTATTACCTGCTATAAGTGAGGGAATACTGTATGTTATTCTTTTGAAATTTAAAAGTCTTTTATACCTAGAGATGTGATCACAGCCACCTAATTCACGCTTTTAACAAGAACCTAAGAAATTGATTGCTGGAGGGATGCTGTCAAGGTTTTATCAATTCCAAATCATTGTTTCCTCCAAGGTAAATCCTTCTGGCTCTCCACAGCCCCCAAAATGGAAGTGAGTATTTTAATTTCTTAAATACTAGATTATAATGGACAAAGAAAAAAATCAGATAAAACATCTCTAAAGAGTGACAATGTTACTTTAAAAAACCTGAAAAGAAGCTCTTGGCATTTTTATTAATAGATACAAACTTTCTTTTCTTTCTCTTAGTGCTCATATTATACTCAATTTGCAAGTTTTAAATTTTTTCCGCAAAGCAATGAAACAAAATCCTTAAGGGATCTGAAGCAGACCCATTAAGTCTTAACTTTAGTTTTTAAAATAGCCAGTACAATGCTATATAATATAGGGAGCTACAGAATTAATGTCACAAAGAAACATTTTCATATTCAAACTTAAAATTAAAACAAGATTAATAAATGATTATCCCATAATATTCACATGATTTCACAAGAAACACAGAATTATCTCATAATACAGGCAGTGCTATAAGCAACTACACATGAGAAAGGGTATAGATACGAAAGGACAAACCTTTCTTTACTCACTGCAGTACTTAGAGCAATAGGTTATAAAAAAAGATATCAAATTGGTGGTCATAAAGTGAGTCCTCTACCAACTTTTGTCTCTGTTCTTAATTCTTTTCTTTAATTGAAAAATGAGTCAGATGAGTTCAGTGATTTTTAAGTCATCTTCAACTCTGAATCACTTAAAGAACATATGCTTAAGGACAGGAAGGGAACCTTGCCAAAGTCACTGATAAGGAGGGTGGTGTTATGTTTTGGTTTCCCTGGGACATTTCTGGTTTATGCTTTTTAGCAATTTGCTTAATTTAGTATTCATCTCAATTTTATTTTTATTAAATATTACTAATAAAATATACTGGGTGTGCTGTGATTGATATAGAGGACACCCCCGCCCCCAATTTGCTTCAGTGAAGTACTTGTCCAGCATGGTAAGTAGGTAAACTTGAGCTGTCAGCTATGTCAGGGTCTGCCTCAGGTGCAGGGGAAATGCCTTTCCAAGAAAAGCTGATATCCGGTGACTGAACAAGGCAGGGATATTTTAGCTCTATGCAGGCAACTTGATGGGCAATACTTGCTCCAGAGCTTCCTACCAGTTTGGCCAAGACTTTGTAGAGCCTGCCTGGCTGTTCAACTCATTCCTCCACCCAATCCCACTTCCTTTCTTTTCCATTCATGGGTGACAATCCCTAATAAGCATTTTACATTCACTTATCAGTGAATTACTTCTCAGAGTCAGGTTTTGAGGAACCCAGGCTGCAAGGGGTGGGCTTGATAGACCTCCACTTGTACATGGAGCTTCTATCACGTTCTCAGCTACTGCTGGGTCCGATTTATGTGCATGTGGTTATGTCAGAATAAATAATTTTTTTCTACCCCTTTCCAGAGATAATGTAACTAACACCTTCATTGAAAATACTGGTGCTTACTGTTAAAATGAAATACTCTCAGACACACATTTCTTTGGACAAGGAACATCTCACATGGGCCAATGTGGAGCAGGCTGTAGAAATAAGCAAGTGTCACTGCAGGTCCATGGTATACTAGCCAGCTGTGTCATGCCTTGTGATGCACAAAGCCATATGCCTTTAGGTGAGAGTGTCAGTGGAGAATGTGGAAAATTGTTATTTAGGTTGATATGACAAATGCATAGCAAATAGAGGTCAAACACTTCACCCTAATGAATATAGAGTAGCCTGAATACTCTTATTTTAACAGTGCAGGGGAGGGGTCTCCAAAGTCCTCAAAGGCCATGGTTTTGGAAATAGGGGAAGGAGATAATACAGCTTTTAAGGTACTTTGCATATATTTGGCAAGCTGATAGCTAGATAATAGCTGTGCTGCTGCCTCAGGTTAAAGGGTGGATAATATAGCTTAAGATACTCTTCATAAGAATGAAGTATGGTTCTCCAGGTCAGCATTTAAAATTAGGGGAAGCCATGAAAGAGGGGTTGTGCAGTTTGAAAGGATGCAGAAGGGCCCCTCCCCCGCATCCGCCATGAGGTCTGGTGTGAAAGAAGGTGCCATGCGGTTTTGAATTAAGAACTGGAGTGAAAAAGAGGAGACCTACTGGGAAACCTGCCTGGAGAACACGGCCGCACAGCTGATGAGGCTGGAATTGTGGGGACCTGCCCAACCAAGCATGGATTAGTGGGAGATGCCTGAAATGCTGAACTGTCACCAGAAATACTGAGCCATGGTCTTCTACTTTTCTGAAAGATGGTAGCTCTGACTGGCGCATTCTAAAACTGGCCTGGTTTGGCAGGAGGAGGCAGTACTATATGTTTTGGGGGTGTTTTAAAGGGAGTGGGACATAACGGTAGAAACTGGCCATTATTCTGAATCTGTAAAATTTTTATACAAACCCCCTTTCCTTTTTCACCAAACTTTTGTATTGAGAGTCAGTCATGCTTCTTGGTGGCAGGCAATTGGACTCCACAGCATAAGCTGGGGTTCTATAACATTATTATAATGCTTTTGTCCTTTTAAATAAAGTATAATAAATCATTTCAACAGTAGGCTAAAAAGTAATGATTAATAAAAAAGTAAACATTCCAATTATTTTTCTCTTTCAAGAAAGTTGGTGATAAGTAAGTAACTCAAATAAAATGTTTGTCAATATTTGCCATCCACTCTGGAGGCCATAATGATTTCACTGAACACATGAAAATATACAAACCTGTTGATGTTGGATTAGCACCTACTTCAAAAGTTCCCCATTATCTTATTAAAACTATGTCCAATAATGGCAATTCAACACATAAATATTTAAAAGATGTAACAGGTGATCAATGTCATGAATAAAAGAAGTATCTTGACAATAACTGGAATCCAGGTGGCTGGTCTTTGTAGATAGTGTCAATTAAGTTGAAGACTGGCTATTTGTCAAAAGATAACAAAATAATAAAGCAATTCTAATTTTATAGCATTGCTCAAAAACAAATCATCAGTGCATGGAAGGGTGGGTAGGAGTGAGGAATTAGTATTTTCTAAATGTTCACAAACATCTTAAACTCTTACACTTTTTCCACTAATTGTGTATCTCAACATTCTCTATGGAAAGGCAGCTTTTACTCGCCCAGGGTCTCTAGCTTGTATTCTCATGTTAGGAAGAACAGGTAGAGTATTTGTTTTATTTCTCTTTTTCTCTTTCCTAAGTCGATTCCATGTTCTTTCTTTTCTTTCCTTCCTTCCTTCCTCCATTTCTTTTTTCATTCTTTGTTAAATTAAACCAAGTTCCTTCCAATGAAAATTTCTCTTTCTCACTTCTCTCATTAGTCATTTCCTATCTATCCATGATTGTATCACAACACAGTTCCAAAAGACTTTTTTTTTCTTCAATAAAGTTAATTTCAGGGAAGAAAGTAAGCTGGTAAAGACCATGTTCTGATTAGTGAGGTACAAGCCAGTGGGTCATGTCTCTGAACACATACACTTTAATAATTTTTATATAAATACAAAAGAATAGGGTGTAACTATTGGAGTTAAAGAAGGAACAATGGCATAGACGAAGAAATCGATATAAGACTAAAAATAAAGCATGCAAAATGTTCCTTTCACCTAAAAGTACAAACCCACAAAAGTAAATTAAGAAACGAATTAATATGGAAGAGGGAAAAAAAAGGAGATCCTATGGATAAGAGGATCCTGACAGTGGCTAGGTATGTTTGTTCCAATTATGCAGTCTAGATTGGGGTGCATTCAGCGAACCACTGGGCCTATGGCACACAGACTGAAGCCAAAACATTCAGCCCTCACTGTTCTAGGTCTACTACAATAATGTCCTGGTTCCTCAAAAATAGTGTTTCTTTAGAGTCAATGCTTAGTTCCTCAAAAGTTGAATTATTTTCCTTTCACCAATGCAGAGTCACTCTACCAATGGCTGCAGGGTAAGAAGATTATTTTACAGTTTAATTCTTGAAATATACAAGAGTCCTTTCTCAAAGGGATGTGACCATCCCTTTATTAAAAGGATTCAGATCTATGAACTGACTCAAGTATAGGAAATGGATGAAGGGCTGTGACTCCCTAGTGAGATGATTCAGGTCATGCCTCTATTTGCCAACCCTAGAGTTTTCTTTTCATTTGTACAAATCAAGTTAGCATTTATTAGGTCATCCACCTATTTGAGTCCTAAGGACACCATAGTCAGTTAGTTAACTAACACCAAAGATCTCTACAGGTCAATCCACTCTGAGTACTGTTCCAGCCATGGTGCCCATTATGGTAATGACACCCATTTCGACTCTATCAGTTAAGTACTGCCTTTTAGCCCAAGCCTATCAGAAACCTCATTATCTTCACTGAGATCGAGGAGCCCCCTACAATCATGGCCTCTTTCACTTGTCATTCTCAGCCTGCAATCAGTCACCACATAGCTTTTCGAGGGTTCTAGAAATATGACATAAATATATTTATCAAAGTTGTAATGAAAGAATCAGTCAAGAGAGTTTAGCTAAGGGGTGGATAAGCCATCATACATAATAAATTTTCTCCAGCATTCCAATCTCTATAAGGTATTGGATAACTTCATCTATAATTATCTAAGACAACAAAAAGTAAAGAATGAATATGTCTAAGCATTTCAGATGCAGAAAGGAAAAAAGGCATTTAATTTTTTTTTATTGATATCTTGTTAGTATTTTTAGTAGTACTTATCTAAGGATAATTATTTTTAAAAAGATGTGTATACTATTGCAAACATAAAAATACCTTCAAGGGTATTAGACATTAAGACCTTCAAGGGTACAGTCTCTACATTACAGCTTTTGTAACACTGCTCTCCACCTGCTGAGGAAGACACAACACTGATGCAGAAAGGCACACACAGAGACATACACACACACATACACACACACACTGCTGAAAAGAGAAGGTAAAGATATATTTTATTGATTATGTTGTTACAGGGTTCCAATTTTTTTCCCCTTTGCTCCCTTCTGCCCAACCCCGCTTCCCTCCAGCAATCCCACCCCCCTTAGTTCATGTTCATGGGTCATGCATATAAGTTCTTTGGCTTCACCCTTTCCTATATTATTCTTAACTTCTCCCTATTTTGTACCAAACAATTATGCTTCTTAATCCCTGAACCCCATTTCTCCCCCTCCACGCTCCTGGCTGATACCCTCCAAATGATCCCCATACCTATGATTCTGTTCCTATTCTGGTTTGCTTAGTTGGATTTTTTGTTTTTATTTTTTAGATTCAGTTGTTGACAGTTGTGAGTCTGTCATTTTAGTGTTCATAGTTTTGATCTTCTTTTTCTTAAGTAAATCCCTTTGACATTTCATATAATAATGGTTTGGTGATGATGAACTCCTTAGCTTTACCTTGTCTGGGAAGCATTTTATCTGCCCTTCCATTCTAAATGAGAGCTTTGCTGGATAGAGTAATCTTGGTTGTAAGTCCTTGCTTTCATCACATTAAATACTGCTTGCCAGTCCCTTCCTGCCTGTAAAGTGTCTTTTGAGAAATCAGCTAATAGTCTTATAGGTGCCCTTTGTAGGCAACTCTCTGCTTCTCTATTGCTGCTTTTAGAATTCTCTATCTATCACCTTTGGCATTTTAATCATGACATGTCTTGGCGCAGTCCCCTCTGGGTCCAGCTCTCCCAGGACTCTCCATGCTTCCTGGACTCATATGTCTATTTCCTTTGCCAAATTTGGGAAGTTTTCCTCCATTATTTTTTCATATAAGTTTTCAATTTCTTGCTCTTCCTCTCCTCTTTCTGGCACCCCCATGATTCCAGTGTTGGCATGCTTAAAGTTGTTCCAGAGGTTCCCAAGCCTCGCCTCATTTTTTTCAATTCTTGTTTCCTCATTCTGTACTGGTTGACTTCCTTGTTTTTTTCCTTCCTTATGTTCCAAATCATTGATTTGAACTCCAGTTTTCTTCCCTTCACCATTGGTTTTGTGTGGATTTTCTTTCATTTTATTTAGCATAGACTTCATTTCTTCTCTTATGCATTTGCTGTACTCAAGCATATCTGTCAAGCCTGTGAGCATCTTTATCACCAGTGTTTTGAACTCTGTGTCTCTTAGGTTAGTCAATTCCTTGTCTGTTAGGTTGGCTATCTCCTCATCACTTAGGTCTCCCACTGGAACCTTGATCTGTTTCCTCTTTGGGGCCATACTTCTCTGTCTCCTCATCTTGACAGGATCCTGTGTTTGTTTGCCCCTCTGTCTTAGGTAGAGCTGTCGCTCCTGTTACATTGTAAAGGGTGGAGATTTAGGGATTCATCAGTACAGGTCGACTCATTTCATTACGTTGTGGCGCTGTATGTGGGGGAGGGGTCCGAGAGGGAACAATGCTGCTTGTCCAGCACTTGCCCCTTTTCCAGGCACTTCTCCCACTTCCATATAGGATTGGTGCCTCTCTAGCTATTTCCCTGGCTGTTGTTCTCAGAGTGGATGGGTCTGCTGATGTTCTAGGACTGTGAGGGCCTTTTAAACAAGCAGACTCTGCTGAGAGACCGGCAGTTTCTGCCTCCACCCCAATCCCCACTGGTTTGCATAGGCAGAAGCAATGAGGCTAGATTTTCCCCAGTTCTGGGACATGAGCTGTGCAATCTGGTAAGGAGCTGGGAATGCTACTCAGGTGTCCCTCCTGACGTTTTTAAATGGGTGACTGCGCTTTCTGCCAGCCTGCCACTACCGCTGTTTCTGTCACGACCACACTGCATCCTCTCCACCCCAGCTCCACCCTTCCTACTTGTCTGGATGAGTATTTCTTCTTTAGATCTTTGTTTGCTGGACTTCCATGAAGTTTGATTTTCTGGAACTTCTGGTTGTTTCTAGTTTTGAGGTAGTTGTATTCCTTCTTAGTTGTGGAGGGAGATGCAGCATGCCTGTTTATGCCTCCATCTTGGCCCGAAGTCCCTTCTCAAGTCTCGAGATGGTACAGATTAATTTTCTTCATAACATTCAGTAAATATTATTTAAATATTTAAACAGAAATGCACATATCAAACTTACTTTTTCAGCAAATATTTATTGATACTTGCCAAAATATTTATCAAGTACCAAGTGATGTCCTCAATATGCCAAAAGTAAAGAACACATATTTGTTATCAAAAGATATATACACTAAAAATAAATAAGTGCTAAGTGCATACTACAAGAATCCAGAAGAACAGAATAACCAACTTTGCCTGGATATGTTGGTAATAAAAAGCAAAAGAATCAGCAAAGTTATATTTTAAAAAGTGAAAGAAACAAAAAAGAAGTTCTGATCCATGGTGCTAGACGACGTGAATAATTTTGCTAACATTTTTGCTGTTCTCTAAATATTAATATATAATGTCAGAGCATTTAAAATTAATGGTAAAACTAAAGTTTTGAGCAGAAGAAAATTTTATCGATTAAATCATACTTCATTTATCCACTTCTTCAACAACTTTTTCTTAAGTACCTATTATTTGCCTCATACATATTCTCAAGGGCAGCCCGATTTATCACAAAAAAAAAAATGTGAGGACAGAAAAAAAATAGCAATGCCATTACAGCTACTTGAAAAATAATTTAGGTTGTAATTACAAAATTACTTAAGAAGGGAAAGAAAAGCTTCTCCTAGGGATTCAAAGAAATTAATGGTTTGTCAAAATGTGATGTTTTATTTTCCTTAGGAAAAGAAATATGCACACTAATCTTAGAAAAACAAATTACTTCAAAAAATGAAAAGGAAAGAATTAAAGGGCAGACTTTAGGTAGTACATCTAAACCAACTAAAAAGATAGAGTATAAATTTTCTTTTTCTGAAAAGTTTAAATTGAGTGAATGTTCTATATTACCATGGCAATTCACTATTGAATAAAAATAGGTGCTATTTAAAATATTGCTTTCAAAGCAACATCAAAGGTATTCAAATTAACACTATTTTCGACAAATCAGAAAATCTAGTTGCAAAGAACATTTCCCCTTAAAGCTATAGACAAATCTTTTGCTGATAAAATTAAAATGGAAATGGACTGCAATTCTAGGAGATAAAAACAATCTGTTGCATGCTCTGGCTATATAAAACTACTTTCTCCACTAATACTGAAGTCAGTGTTAAAGGATATAAAATACAGAATCTCATACTTGCCGTATACAAGAAAAAACAAAACCAAAACAAGCCCACACTTGCAACTCAGAAGAGGAGAACCTGATGAGCACAATGTATGTATACCAGAGCTAATAAATGAATAAGGGCCTTAATAGGATATAGAAAAATCCTAAAAATCCTATAGTTGGCATATACCTCCACCATAATCCCTGTGAGGTTCTCTCAACTTTACCAAACTTAATCTATTATGATTCCTACTGTATGTGGAATTAAAATATGCACACTCTAGAATTTATTTCTCTGAAAAGCATTATACATTTTACATCACCAATGAGTTGAGAAAGGAGCAAACAACTCCCTCAATGCAATATATTAGAGGTGAAGAAACTAAAAGCCAGACAGACTGGCTGACTGGCCCAAGGTCACATGGCTAGCAAGAAGCAAAAAGATTAAAACAAAAACAAATCCTAAAAAACTCACAGTCCAGTGTTCCTTCCACTGCATCACACTGTCTCCTTGGAAGAGAAAAAACCATACTCCATTTCCTCCCTGCCTCCCTCCTACTCTCTTCTGACCTAAGGATTACATAATAGCAGAAAAACACAGCATGGTCATATACAATCTGCAGGCCTCCACAATAGGCACTGTTAATATTGTAAGGTCAGAAGGTAGGCAATACAGTAAAACACAAAGGAAAATTATTTAATGGATCCTTTTATTTTCAGAGAAAGTGCATTGATAAAAGTCTGTTCCTTTAATACTCATTATTCTGGTTCCTACTTGTTAAACATACTATTTTTTAAAAAATCAAAAGCAGCTTTTGAAAGAACTGCAAACAGATTTCTTGGCTTTAGACGCATTGGTGAATTAATGTCTACCACTAGCTTTCTTATAAAAATATAAATTCTCTGCTGTTGCCACTGAGGCTAAACTACAACAAAAATTGACAAGTGGGAAAGAAAAGAACAGAGGTTCAAGGAAAATGAAAGCAAATAACAGGCATTTTTGGATAGACACATTATTGCTACTAAGCTTTCCACATCCACCTTTTAAGGAAAATATTATATTTTCATTTGTCATAGCAAATGCACATTTTAACAATGTAGGCATTCAACAAAAGAAACACCTCTAAGTGATCAAGACTCAGCTTGATTCTAATTCAGTTTCTGCTTTCTACATAAACTCTGACTACCCCCTGGGTGCATATATATTCAAGAAGGAACAGGCAATTTTATCCGAGATCCAAAGAAACGGAAGGTCTTCTTTTACATTTGTATAAAGTTCTAACCTAAAACCTTGGGCAAACAAAATTAACAGCATGTGAGGTATGGTCCTTCGAAGCCTATTAAAACCTGTTCTTAAATACAGGACCTCTTGGTCAAAGACGAAACCCATGAAATGGTGGATTAGGGAAGAGCAACAAGCAAATATATGAATTCACTTCTATTGTTAAATTGTTTCGTTGGACAAAATTGGGTTTTCTTTGACCCCTCTGGTTTTTTGTATAGGCATTCCCAATGCCAGTACTCCTTCCTTGAACCGAAACCTGTCCAAGATTCCTATTCCTTGAAGAGGCCTTTACCAACTATGCCTACTCATAAAAAGCATTTTTCATTTTTTATTTTCAGCATAGTAGGGTTAGATACTGGAATAGGGATTCTTAATTTCTTGTAGAATATAGAATAAAGTCTAATTTATTTAGCTTGATGTTCAACATTCTTTAAAAATCTGGCTCCTTCCTATCTCTGCAGCCTGTCTCCCAACACTTCTCACTGTGAACTTGAAGCTCAGTTGCATTAACCTCAGATTGTTTCCTAATGACATCATGCTTTTTATTGCAATCAGTGTTCTTTCTTCCTCCAGCATCCTTTCTGACCTAGAAAGCTCCTACTTTAACCTGTTTTCCAGCTCAAGCAAACCTTACAATGCTTACATAAATTTTCTGATTTTGTATGGCAGAATAAGTTGCATCTTCTTAAAGAATCCTGATCATATATCCTTGAGAGGAAAATGTCAATATTTTGCATCCTCAGCAGCAATGAATATTATCAACATAGAAATCTCTGTTAACTAATAGGTGGAATATAGTATATAGTTATTCTGATTGACATGTATTTGAATACTAGTACAATTCACTTTGTCCACATGGTTTACTCATGTCTTTTCTCAGCTTATTTCTCTTTGAATTGAAGTAACTCTTTATATATTGAAGTTATTAATAGATAATTTCTATATATTTGATTTTGTTCAATCCCCTTTTTATTTTTGGCATTGTTTTAAAATGTTTATTTATTTAAATGTACTTACTTTCTCTGTGAATTCTTCCAAAATAGAATGGCCTTTTACTTCTCCAGATTGGTGACTATTAATTTCCATTTTCTCCAGATTTCTTTACCTATTAACTTTTTTATGTTAAATTATTTAACCCATTTGGAAATAATTTTTGTTATTTAGAGATTTAATTTTTAATAGTTAAGTGTCAATTGCTTTAGCTATTTACAAATTAATAGTTCATATTGATTTATGGAACTTACTTTATCATATGATATATATTTTCATATATTAAAGGTCTATTTCTAGACTATCTATTTCCTTTGTTAATATATTCTTGTCATTTTTGCTCTAGTACCACAGCATTTAAACTATTTGTAGTTTATAGAAGCAGTGTAGTAAATTAGCACATGCTTTAGCATAAGATGAGCCTGAATTCAAATCTCAATTCATTCACTTATTATCTTCATGTTTCTTACTTAGCACATTATTTAGCCTTGTAAATTCTTAGCTTGTTTGTAAATTTTATTTTACTTTATAACATATTTTAATAGGGCCAGTCCTATCTTGTTATTCAAGATTTTCTAGATTTTCTTATTTATTTTTAATTATTTTCTTCTGTTTTTTGTTTTTCAAATAAGCATAATATTTTGTATTTGGAGTTTGATTTTGATTAAAATTATATTAAGCCTATAATTCATTTTTGGAAGAATTTAGTTTTACCATATTCAGACATTAAATCTAGAAACAAAGACGTCACTCTAAACTGCAGGAATAGGAATATTTATTCATACATATGCATTCTCAAACCTCAAAAACAGAGAAAAAAGGGAAATTCCCATTTCCACTGGGTTTGGATCTTGGCCCTGGTTGTCTTTTCCACTATGCTCACTGCCAACTTTGAAAGCCTATGGTTGAATATTATTGTATCTCAACCAGGGAAAACACAATACTCAAAACTGCCACTGAACAGTCCACCATTCCAACATCAACACCATATTTGCTCTGTTATTGTGAAAGTGGAAAGTCAGAGGACTATGTCACAACTGAAAAGAGGGGGAAGAAAGGATGACAAATCACTTGACTATTTCTGAAGGACTTTCCTACATTCAAAACATATTTTCTTATTTGCTACAACTGGAGGCACAGCTTTCTGTTAAGTATTGTCACTGAAAACAATGGGGTATGCAAAGTTTTCTATGTGGATTTTCTCTCCTTTTTCTTCCCTCATAATTACATGAATAGTTGCACCCCAACATTTAACTAGTTTCCTAATACAGTACCAACAACAACAAAACACCTTCTATGTTCAAGTTCTCCCTCACACTGCAACAACCCATTTAACTTTTCTTCACTAACTTCACTAACTATTCTACTATTCAATCTAGGTATATTTCTTGGGATTCCCTAGCATTCCATGTCCATTATTTTATTGCTATCTCCAAATTTTCTCAAAATCTCATTTTATAGAAGAGTTTAGTTTTCCCATTCTAGTTATATATGTTTATAAAATCCCACCCTCCTCCTTTGTTAAAGTTCAAAAATCATTAATAAGAGCGGTAGCATTTTTGCTAGATCTATTCCCAAAGTTCCCTTACTCAATTGCCTCAGAATCCACAGAAGATAAGTATATTCCTCTGGTATTAAGATATGTAATGTCTCTTGTGTGTTCATTTGGATGACATTAAAGAACCCTTTCTACTTCATTATAATCTACCAAGTCACAATTTTGCTTTAAAATTTTAATTTCACTTGGATGACATTAAAGAACCCTTTCTGCTCCATTATAATCTACCAAGTCACAAGTTTGCTTTAAAATTTTATTTAGAAAGCAAGGACTACATTAATTTAGCTTCCTTTAAAAAGTGCTTAGCAAGTGTATCAAACAAATGAGTACTTAAAAACGTTCCTCGTGATAACGATAAGAGCACAGAACCCCTGCCTTCCTGCCTCCTTTGAAATCATTCAGTCCATTACCACTAGAATGACTTGGCAAAATGATGTATACCATCTTATCCACATACTTTATTACTGTCATATTTACGACACTGCCTAAAAAATTATGTTACCAAGAATATTCCTCACTAGTCTTAGTTTTTTTCATATTATACAATAAAATAAAACAGAAAATAACAGATAACAGAATCCAAACTTCTCTTAGGAACAGAACAAATCTTAATAAAAACAATAATCCATGCAAACAAACCACTTTGCTATAATGACCCTACTTCCAGGTCCATAAATTATATAATCTGCTTATTTTCAAAAATAAAAAGTAACCATTTTTAATTGGCCAGAAAACAAAACTTTTGTATTTTTCCTTATTTTGGGATCTGTAAAATGATTGACCTAAAATAAAACTTTATGAATAGTTAATTCCAATAATCTACTTAGCAGTCTCTATATTTTCAGTGGCATTTTAAGTGAGCTGTCATTTACTAAAAAAATGATAGCATAGATTTCATGTTCATTAACTGAGAAAAGAAGGAGAAAACAATTTATTCTCTTTCCTGAGAACAGATGAGCATTTAAATTGTAAGATAAATTTCTAATTTCCCTAACAGAAAAATTTCCTTGATTTCTGAGGCTATAAAATATGGACTTTAATACCAGTGCATATTTATTGAATGATTTATTGATAATAAGTTATGTTAATTTCATCAAGTTAACTAATTAATTGTCGGTAATGAATTCCACATTCACAAAAGGCTAGAATTATATATAGTGTTTCATTATATAAATAATATATACTTGAAGACAATACGTTAATCCTCATTTTGACCCAGATCTACCTAGATGGATACACAAGTAATTGTCTATATATTTGTTAACTCATCTACCACTGCTAATTACAGGCCAGATCAGTATAAATTCAATCACTCTCAGAGTTCTGGGAGAATTTAGAAACAGGATGGCTTTAGAAATAGGCCTATTTGCCATGTGCTTCTTTTTATTATTAATTCTCTCTACTTACTGGTCTCCAATTTATTCAGTAATTCACAGCAGTCTATACTATCCCAAACTTCTCCCCTACATCTTCCCAATAAGAGGGTCTTTATAAGGTTAGCAGTAATCCCCCTCACAAAATTATTGTGTGGTCTTATTCCATCGGACACCATTCCCTTCATAGAACATTTTTCTTCTCAGCTTCCTTGACACTATGACAAATCTTTAATTTGGCATCTTAGCTTCTAACCTGGTCTTTTTCCTTTCCAATCTGCATAATACCATTGGGGGGCCTCAAATACAGGGTGGGCCAGAGTGGTTTATAGTTGTTCATATGAATGTCACAATGGCACAGTGAACTTAGGCACAATCTCGTAAGTGCATTGTGACAATCTTTGAGTTAATAAAGCTATTGTGATGACCTGCGTGTCTTTTTCCACAGGAACAACTATAAACCTACTTTGGCCCATTCCTGTAAAATACAAATTTGATTTCATTTTTGGTTTAAAACACTTCCATTTTTCACCAGTATCTTTAGGAGAAAAGACCAAGAATCTTAGCAATTCCTACAAGCTCCTCCATGACATGACCTCTGGATACCACCCCAGCCTGGCTTTCCAACACCATGACACTTTCCTGACATTTCATGACAGTTTACCCTCTGAGCCATTCTCCCTGGGATAACCTCCCACTATGAACAAGTCTTATTCATCACTAAAACATAGTTTGGCCTAGAAAGCCTCCCAAACCTCCCTCGCAGAAGCAACAGCATCCTCCACTTTGGTAGTCACAGTATTACATTTCTTTATGTGTCTGACCACTACCCTATTAGCTTGTGAGTTTTCATGAAGCAGAAGATATGCCTGCTTTCTCTTTCTCTCTCCCTTTTTCTCCCTCTCTCTCTCCACTCCTCATCCTGATTTCCTTCCTCCTTACTCCCTCTCTCCCCTGCTTTATTCCTTTCCTTAATAAATATTTACATTTACTATGAACAATCCTTCTAATAGGCTCTTGCGTACAATGGTAAGCAAAAAGAGATACAGGTCCCTACCATGATGATGTGTCTAGTCTATTGAGGAAATCTGTCACACAAATATTCACACTTTGAATTATAACTACCAATGGAGATAACTGCTCTGAAGGGAAGAAGTATAGTGATGGCAGGATATATAAGAAACACCACCAACAACAGATGTCTGACAGGTTCTCAGATGAAGCAACTGCTGAGCTGTCATTTAAAGATACTAGGTATTTATGTGGGTGGGGTGGACAGGGGTGATGGAGAGTAATATGAACACATGGATCAGGATATTTACAGGGTGGGAGGAAGCAAGCAAAACAAAAGGAATCAAAAGGCCAGCATTGCTGTTGTGCAGACAAGAAACAAACTGAATCAAGGTAAGAAGTTGGACAGAGCAAAAGCAGGGAGGCCCTCCCAGGCTATCATAAGGATTGTTTTTGTCTTTATTCTACAAGAAATGGGAAGCTATTAAAGTGTTAGAAGCAAAAAACAAAAGATTTCATTTGATTCATGCTTTGAAGTTTCTATGGCTACAGTGCAGAGAATGGATTGGAGATGACAACTATAGTGAATTTAATCAGCAGTAGACCAATACTGACTACATCCAACTCCCCACGTGCTTAATTGCTAATCTGAAGAAGTAGACCATGCCTGGGGGGAAAATAATCACAATTATTTTGGCTTGTCTCACTCTAAATGTTGAACCATATATCTTAGTAGACCTCTCAGCACAACTCAGAAGGGTCACCAAGCTTCACTCATCAATTTACTATTTCAAATCATATATTATACCTTCTTCTTTCTCCTCAAAATTCAACATACCTTCCCCCACCTTCAATCTCAGTGATAAAATTACTGTTTATATCACCCAGAAAACACAAGAGAGGAGAAGAGAAACCCCATTCCTCTTGCTCAAAGTTTGCCAACCAGTCTAGCCATGCTCTGTATGCACCTTCTCCGCCTTCCCTCCTCTTACACAGCATGGACTGCCCGGCTGCCTTATCTAAAGTCAAGCCTTCCAATTGTACATTGGAAGCCAGTCCTCATGGAACCTATTAGGAGGCACTGGTGGACTTTGCTCCTGTAATTATACCCTTTACCTCTTGAACAGTGTCAATGTTCCCCTTTCTACTTCATTCTAATATTCATTTTATTCCCAGAAGCATATAAACATATTATAATAGCTCACATTAAATATATATGTGGATATAATACATATAAAAATACCTATGCATACATATATGTTATATGTGGTCTTAGCTTGTACCTGGCTTATCCCTATATCCTCCTCCCTTCAGCAACTGCCCTATTTCTTTATGTAATTTTACACAGAAGCTCCTTAGAATCTGTCATTGGTTTTTTGGCAAATATTTAATAGGTCTTCAAAAAAAGTTAACCTCTATTTTATGGTGTTTATCAATTTCTGTGGGATAAATGCTCACATTAGGAATGATTTAAAGCTGTCAACTTGACTTCACTGGACATGGAGTTGGAAGAGAAGCCTGCAATGACCCAATAAGCTCATAGGAGCTGGATTTGTCTATACTTGCCACCTCCACTTCTCTTACTATTACTATTATCTCTCGAAGCTACTTCAGTCAAGCTTTGTTTTCATACTCCATTAAAAATACAACTCCTAAGGTCATTAATTCAGCCTTCATTTTACTCCACTTCTCAGTAGTCTTTGTTTCAACAGATCAATCCCCTTTTTTGAAACACAATCCTATGCTGTCCAGGACTCAGACTTTCCTGGTTCTCCTCTTACCTCAGTGACTACTCCTTGCAAGTCACCTTTGCTGAACTCTCCATGTCAAAATGTCTCAGGGCTCAGTCCTCTATTTTATTTCTTCTCTTTCTCTACACATTTCTTAAATTGGTTGCTCTTTGGGAGTCAGTCCCACTTCTTAGGGCCAGTTATGAGAACTTGTGGAGAAAATTTGGTTCTCGCAATGATAATCAGGAGTTACTAAAGTTTAGACAGTAGGAGTCAAAGACACTATATATCTTACAATGTTGTGGAGAATACTGGATGACAGGACTAGTCTCATTTCTTGCATTCTTTTCAAATGACTTGCTAGACATTAAATAAAAATAATTATAAAAATTGGAAGTTTGGGCATGCTTTAAACATGTACTGAAATTTCCAGGATTGCAACAACTCTGTAAACTGTAGTAATATTGTACCCTACTGTGTCTGGAACTTAACCAAAGGATGTTCACCATTTAGGAAAGTCACATCATAGAATACAGTGCTCATAGTGCTCATAGTGTTTCAATTATATTGGGAGCCTGTATTTAGAACTATATTATTCATGATCATTCTGTATGAGTACACGTCACATATTTCATTATGACTTCTAATGTAGTCATACATGAAAATTTAAATATTGAATGTAAATCATTTACTATAAATTATTTTAATAGCTCCTATATAATAAGGTTACCATAATATATTTATTTTTATAACATATTTGTGTATATAATATCTGTAAACTATATTTTAAGAATGTAAAGTAAACATATAAAATGTTATGAAGCAAGGTGTTGCATCTTCATGGTTGAGAATTACCGCCCTCAATGATCCTATCCAGCTTCAAGGCTTTAATTCCATGAATATACTAAAGATTCCAGGTTTAGATCTCTAATACAGACCTCTCCCTGACCTCCGGACTCACATATGCAAATACGCATTCAGCTCCACTTCTTGAGAGTCTAAGAAGCATCTCAAATTCAGTGGGTACAAGACTGAACTTTGAATGTCCATTCTTGCCCCCCCCCCACAATATGTCACACTGTTTCTTATCCCAATAAGCAGCAGAACTGTCCACTTACTTATCAAAGCTACAATTCTTTGAGTTATCTTTGATTTCTACATTTTCTTATTTCCAACTTCCAATGTGTCAAAAAAACCTGTAAGATATGCCTTTAAAATCTTTTCACTTCTCTTAACCCAATGATTATCATCCTTTGTATAACCAGAATTTTCTCTTGTCTAGACATCAGCAAGAGATTCTCTCTTAACTCATCTCTTAATTATTACTCTGGCCCACTCCCATCATATTCTCTACATAGTAGCCAGACCTAAATCAAATGTGATTAAGACCCTAATCAAAATCCTCCAATGGTTTTTAATAACGTTTATAACAAAATGGAAGTCTGCAAGTACCTACCATATCTGGTCCATGGAATTTCCCTACAACTTTTCCACTTACTCAGTTCTTATTGGTTTTACTATTAGTCCTTGACCACAAACATTTGGCTGCTTCTGGGTTTTTATACTTCCCTTTATTTTTCCCATTGGTTGCTCTGAATTCAGTGCTCAGTTCAGACAGGCGCTGCTGACCTCTTGTAATAGTCTGAATCCAGCCAAACCAGAAATGACTCTACACATTTTAAATGGAAGGAATTTAATACAGGAAACTATTGACTCAAGCGAGGGAAGAACTGAGAAGCCAACTGAAAAGATGGTGATAAAGAAATCCAGAGAATAGTAAGAAGCTACTGCCCTCCACAGGGATGGGTAGGACATAAGGTAGAGGTGAGGCTACCAGAACCCATTAACAGAACCACCACTGATGCATCTCCAAAATGATGGTACATCTCTCTCACCCACCTAACCAAAAAAGTTTGACCTATTTTCTACAATGTTCAGATTTCTCACCTTTTCCACCTTCTTCCTACACTCAGACTTAAAACAAAAACCAAAAAACAATAACAACAGCAAAAAAAACTCAACTGCCAGCCACCAGGTAGTACATATTAAAACAAAATGAGTAATCATTCAGATGTAGACTTCAATACCATGCCTTTTGCATTAATTAGATTAAAATCCAAGTCTTCTCTAGCATCTGATAACCTACTTGCCCCTCCAGTCTCATTTCCTACTACTCTCTTCCTCAATGTCTGTATTTCAGCCCAACTGGCCTCCTTGCTGTCCCTGGAATATCCAAAGTAATACTAAAAAGTAAAAAAGTGAAATTAAAACTAAAACATGTTATAACTAAAAATATTTTGATATTAAATAAAAGTTTTAAAAAAATGTTTGGAACTTTGCACTTACTATTTCCTTAGCCTGAACATCCTTCTTTCTGAAATCCACCTGATTTATCTCCTCACTTACATCTGCTCTAAAAAGTCTGTAACTAAACACCCCATCTAAAATAGCACTACCACCCTTCATCACTCTTACTCCCTTACTTTTCTTTATTGTTCTTTATAGTACTTATCGCTATCTAACATTCTATTTATTGATCTGTTCTTTTGTTTATTGGAGGTCTCTACTGACTAAAACACAGTCTCTTTGAGAGCAGAGATCTTTTTGGTTTTAGTCAATCTCCAGAACATAGTGCAGAATCTGGCACACAGTAGGTATATTAAATATTTGATTATTAGGCAAAATAAAAAATAGTTTAAATGTTACCTCCACAATTGTCTAACCATTATGCTTTGCTAATCATAGGTGGGGAAAAAAACAAGGAAAACAGTATTTCTAGTCACTTTCTGTAGATGTAGCAATTGATAATTAGTATTTATTATGGGTTTAAACTAAAGGTATACTGTGTGAACATGAATTATTTAAAACCCATGATGTTTCATATATCCAAACACAATTTGTGTTCTTCAGAGAAGTCAGTATGCTCAAACTTAGTCTGGATCTCCTCTTTTGGCATGTACTTGAAAAGAAAAAAGAGCTCAGTATTTAATAGGAGTACTTTTATTTTTTTTGCAGAAACGAAAATCCATTCAGTCATAGACATACACAGTGTAAAGTGAATGCCATAACTGCTCCAAAATATGTTGTTGTTATAAAATAATGACATTATTATTATATAGTGTGGTCACCATCTGACTTACAAGGAGTTCCCAAAAATAGGGAAAGCCCCACTTTAAATACAGCACATATTGTTTTAATCTTTCCATGAACAATTAGCTAGAAAAAATAATGAGACATGACTGGCTCATAGACTGAAACTGAATGAAATAGAGATATAAAAAGTTATCACCTCTTCTTTTGCCTAATTTTTAATTAATGTTGTATCTAAAATTCCTTTTTCTGTAAATATCAATGTATTATGTGATCAGGGCAAATCCATGATATTATATGGCCCTGTTTTCCCACTTTGAATTCTCAAAGTTAACCATATCTTCTGATTGTAGCAAGATTTTCCAAGAGACATTATGGAAATTGATACCCAAGATTCAAGATAAAGCTGTCATAAGCCCTTTGTTGCATGTTTATCCATTTATTGACAATATACTAACTATTGAATGAATAAATGACAAAAACTTTCAATTAATTACAAGTGGCTATTAGGTATATAATGCTTTTATATTATAACTCCAACCTCTCCAGAGGAAGCTGATATTTAGACCACTAAAATAATCAATGGTACAACATTATTTCAGACATTATTCAAAAATGATATCTAATAAAGAAAATAACAAGATATTATGAACAGTTAGATCAAGCCAACAGGCAATCTGTGAACATATATTGAAAATTGGAAAGTGTGACTGATTATAGAAGAACAATAAAATATTAATTCGATTCAAAGAGAAATCTACTTGAGTAATTCACTCCACACCCTCTATGGTCATTATTTCAATGAAAAACCTGAATTATTTAAAACATCGGTCCCCAACCTTTATGGCACCAGGGACTGGTTTCGTGAAAGACAATTTTCCCATGGACCAGGGTGGGGGTGGGGGTGAGGATGGAGGATGGTTCCAGGATGTACATTATATTTATTGTGCACTTTATTTCTATTATTATTACATTGTAATATGTAATGAAGTAATTATACAACTCACCATAATGCAGAATCAGTGGAAGTCCTGAGCTTGTTTTCCTGCAACTAGACAGTCCAATCTGGGGTGATGGGGGACAGTGGCACCCAAAGAATGTTGCTTATGTCCAGCCTACTCTGTAATTTCATTTTGGTTGTTGTCATTGCAGAAAACCCTGCTTCACAAAGATGGGGTGTGGGAAATGGAAGCAGGCTCCCCTGTGCTTGTGGTAATCTCAGGTATTCCGCCTTGACTTTAATCCAGATTTGAAGTTGTCTCAAACATACTTTCAAGGCCACTGTCATCTGCAGTCTCAAGCAGTTGATCCTTTTCTAGCATGGACAAAGTCAATTCACCTGGCTCACAAAGGGGTCGCAGATCCATTTCTTCCTGTTTGGGGGGGTGGGGTCGGTGGTGGTGGTTGGGAAGTAATGCTGAAACTCTTTTGAAATCTGAGTTTAGGTGATCATGCACCAGCTGGGAGAAAGAAGGCCCTGGCTCAGTCTCTTTCAAAATCTCTGCTAATGTCTGAAACATATCAAAAATCCCATTGTTTACTCGTCACCCCCATAATTCCAGTTTGGCTTTGAATGCAGCCACTTTATCTGCTGATTTTAACACAGTTGTCATTCTCCCCAGAAGTGGCAAACTGAGTTCGTTGAGCAGGCTGAATATGCACACAAGTAAGCAAGTTTTGTGACCCATTCTGTGTCACTGAAATGTGCTGCCAGTGCTGACTGTTTTTCTAAAAGAAATCTCTGGAGTGGCTCTCATAACTCAAAAACTCTGGCCAGTGATCTACCTTTATAAAGCCATCTTTCTTCTGTGCTTAAAATAAGCTCCTCACAGAGCTGTGTGAACAGATGTAAGTTAAGGGCATGTACTTTAATGTGATTGATAATTTTAATCACGTCCTGCAAAACGTTGTTAAGTTTTGGTGATATTTTTCAGCTAGCCAGCATTTCTCTAGGGATGACACAGTGTGTAGACTCACATTCAGAAGTGACCTCTTTGACCCGAGTGGTGAAACCAGAAAGCTGCCCAGTCATAGCAGCTGCTCTGTTCGTGCAAATAGTGACACAGAATGACCAATTCAGTTTTCCTTATATGCAATCATTCAAAGACTTGAATAGTTCTTCAGCTGCAGTATTGGTTGGTAACAAAAGGGCACATAGCATATTCTCATGCACATCCTCCTGAAAAATATATCACACAAAAACAAGTATTTTTGCCTTGTCGACATGGTAAACTCATCAACCTGGATTGTGATGATTCATTAATCCTAATAATTGTGCCTCAATATCCTCTGCTATTTCATCAATTCTTCTAGTTATGGTGCTAGCCAAAAGAAGAACACGTGCCACATTTTGAACTGCAGCCTCTCCTAAAAGTTCACCACAAACGTCCTTAGCAGCAGGCAAGACCAATTCTTCACCAATAGTAAAGGGCTTCTTAGCTTTAGCACTGCTGTTAGCCACTAAGAGTGATGCTCTTGGTGCAGACACATCTGACGGAGTGGTGGCCTGCAGTAATTGCTTCTGTTCTTCATGTTCACATTTTTTTCTTTTGAAAAACTCCAAAGGCTTGTCTTTTAATGCAGGGTGCTTGGTCTCCATGTGGCAAAGCAGTTCTGAAGTTTTCATGGCTTCATTGGATAGCCGGTTTCCACTTACCACACAAAGCAGGCTTGGAGAGTGTGAATCACCTGCTGCAATGAACCCATAATTTAAGCAGGTCTCTTGGTACTTTCTTTTAAATGAAGCTTTCTTTTTGTTGGCAGCCTTAGAGTCTCCTGCTGTCTCATCACTGGGTCTTCCCCCTTTCAAAGGTCTCCAGCACTGTTAGTGTTTTACGCATCGTGGCTGGGGCTAGCACACAGGCTTACCAAAACCGTGACCGAGGCAAGTGCCCAGTGTGCGAGAGGGCCGCAGACAGAGTGGCAAATAAATAATGGGAGGGCCACACGCAGGCTAAAATAAGTCAGTTCTGACTTAACGCCTGCCACCAGGTGCAGCTATGCAACTGAAGTACATCAACTCATATGCCACTATATTGCCTGCCATGTGCCACTCACTGGTAAGGGTTTTGATATGAGTCTGCAAGCAAGTGATTTATTATGGTCTCTGTCTGGGCAGTCAAACCTCTCTTCTAATGATAATCTGCATTTGAAGCCACTTCCCTGGGTCGATGG
Source organism: Furipterus horrens (assembly GCF_987537825.1). Classification (NCBI taxonomy): domain Eukaryota; kingdom Metazoa; phylum Chordata; class Mammalia; order Chiroptera; family Furipteridae; genus Furipterus; species Furipterus horrens. The sequence goes on along the minus strand of NW_028327172.1, from coordinate 57,011,329 downwards.
GCCAGGGGTTTTGGACTCCACATTTAAGAGGTTTGAAGAGTCTTCTAATCTTAATAAATCTTTCACATACTTAAGAGATGCCATTAGAGGCCTGGGTGAAATAAAAACTAGACAACAGGGGAAAAAATTGGGACTGTTGTAACAATATAATCAATAAAACATACTTAAAAAAAAGAAAAGAAAAGCTAGACAAATAAGAAACTTTGATGCTGTGATATATAGCTGCTTCATGTGCTTCATGAACACTCTACAGCTGGATGCAGTTGATTATAGTCTAAGAAAAATCATGCACATGCTGGCCTTAAACTTATTCATTAAACCTGCCCAGGCAGAACATATTTCAGGGAAGAAAAAGTCACTGTTAAATATCTTAAAGACAGTTTTAAAAGGTAAAACTCTGATAGTCATATTCTTAAGTACCTCTTAGTTATTTGCTATAACTACTGCTCTTGATACTGAGTTTTAATCAATTCTTTCAGAATAAAAACCAGTCATCCTCGACCTCAGGGGTAATGTTCCCATTTTTTCCCTCCACACTGGTAATTCCATTGTTTTAAGACAGCTAAACAATTTTTTTGTACCTTCCTCAATTTCTTTCTTCATTTTTCTATAATTTTCTGCGTACAGGTCTTTACGTCCTTGGTTAAATTTATTCCTAGATATGTTCTTTTGTTAAATTTATTCCTAGATACTTTCTTTTGTTGTTATTGCAATATAAATGGGATTGTTTTCTTATCGTTACTCTGATAGTTCATTATTGGTGTAGAAAAATGCCATTGATTTCTGAGCATTGACTTTGTATCCTGCTACTTTGCTGAATTCATTTATTAGGCTGAGTACTTTTTTGGTGGAATCTATAGGGTTTTCTATGTACAATATCATGTCATCTGCAAATGACAGTTTTACTCCCTCTTCTCCAATTTAGATGTCTTCTAGTTCTTCTTCTTATCTGATTGCTGTGGCTAGGACTTCCACTACTATGCTGAGTAAGAGTGGTGAAAGCAAACACCCATATTGTCCTGATGTTAAGAGAAACATTCTTAGTTTTTGCACATTGAGAATGAGGCTGGCAGTAGGTTTTTCATATATGGCCTTTACTATGTTGAGGTATGCTCCCTCTATTCCCACTTTGCTGAATGTTTTTACCATAAATGGGTGCTGAATTTTATCAAATGCTTTTTTCTGCATATATTGATATGATAATATGATTTTTATCCTTCATTTTGTTTATGAGATGTGTCATGTTTATTTATTTGCATTTATTGTTCCATCCTTGCATCCTTTGAACAAATCCCACTTGACCTATGATCTTTTTAATGTGTTGCTGGATCTAGATTGCTAACATTTTGTTGAAGATTTTAGTATCTATGTTCATCAGAGATATTGGCCTGTAATTTTCTTTCTTTGTCATGTCTTCACCTTGTTTCAGAATTAGGATAATATTGATCTCATGAAGAGAGTCTGGAAGTCTTCACTCTGCTTGAACTTTTGGGAATATTTTGAGTAGGATGGGTGTGAGTTCTTCTTTTAATGATTGGTAAAATTCTGTTATGAAGCCATCTGGCCCAAGGCTTTTGTGTGCCAGGAGTTTTTTATTACTGTTTCAATTTCATTAGTTGTTATTGGTCTACTCAGGTTTTCTGCTTCTTCCTGACTCAGTTTTGGAAAATTGTATGTTAATAGAAATTCATCCATTTCGTCCAGGTTGTCCAATTTCTTAGCATATAGTGGTTCAGTAATTTCTTACAATCCTTTGTATTTCTGTGGTATCTATTGTTACTTCTCCTCTTTTATTTCTGATTGTATTTATTTGGGTCCTCTTTCTTTTTTTTCTGAACTAAACTACAAGAAAGTGTCACAATTATTTAGGAGTTCTTTGCATGACTGCTTGATATTTTTTCCAAATCAACAAATATTTAAAGTTAACAACCAAGAAGTTCTCTGTTAACTGAAAAGCATCTGACTGAAACTGAACTCTGAATAGAATGATCTTGTTTCTCCCTTGGTGGCACAGTACATAAAATTTAAATTATTAAGTAATCCTAATAGAGATTAAAATAAAATAAATGATGAGAATTTATTTTAAGGAGCTACTGAAAACAGAAAATAAATATGAAGAAACTAACAATAGTAATAAACCATCATGAAGTTTCTGCTCACACTGATGATTTAAATTGTATCTTAATTGTGCTTGTTTCCCTTCAGATGTAGAAGTTGACCAATGATCATTTATTACTAAAGTTAATCCTTACTATATTGAAACATGAACCAGAGAAGAACTTCACTCACTCTTTACATGTCAAAGGGTACAAAACAATTGTGATTAAATCAAGTAGTTGTCATGAGAATTACTGTTTCCATATTTCACCAGTGTTTTTCTAACAGCGGACTACCATGAGCTCTTTTGAATGCTATTACATGAACAATATCCATTTAAGCCTGGTTTTTCATGAGTCCAAATAGGTCATTACTGTTCAAAGATCTTCTGATTAATTTCATTGTTTGCCCATATAATCCTATGTTGCCTATTTTCTCCATTTTCTTCAATTTCCAATTTCCAATTCCAAGCCAGCTGCCCTTTCTATAAACAAAGAATTTTATACTATTATTTAATTGTATAAGTTTTCAACTGTTCTTCCTAAAATATTTTTTCTTATTATACAATATCTTGCCTTTTCCTATTTTTACAAAAAAAATTCCTCCTTTTCAATGCTAACTTTACAACCTGTGCTTACAAATCCATTCCTCCTACTCCCCAGTTTCCATCCCATCTCCTCCAATGACTCTCCTCTGTCTTCCAGAACCAGGTCTTCCCTTCTTTCTAATTTATCCAGTTGGCAAGTTATCAATGCTATTTTCATTATGACGCTCCAAATTCTTAGCATTTCTAAGTTATTCTAATATCTTGTCTAGGCATTGAAGATTTTCATCAAGCTGACTCTAATGGTTTCTTTGCTTCTGCAAGGCTGGTTGACTTACCCTTTTTAAGTACGGTTTAATCATTACCTCCCCTGATTTTTAACAATGCTGTGGATTTCACTTAAATGACCTACTTCTTCCCTCATTTCTCTGATTTTCAAGGTTCAGCTCAACTCCTATCTTCCCCGTGAAGCTTCTCTCATAGCTCCAGACTAGATTTTCTTATTCCCTGTAGCTTTAACAAACCAACTCCTAGTTTAGCACTCAATTACAAAGTATCTTTATTTACATCTGCATTCATGCTTATGCCTGCATCCTTTGAGTGATCAACCTAAACTGCCAAGGGAATAGAAAAATGAATAATGTTTCTTTTATTTACTCCAGAACTCTTAATATAACCTCTCAGAAAATAAAAAATATTTATTGAATAATTGAGTAAAACATCATCACCAAAAACCAGCTATTAAAAATGACCTCTATTCTAGAGATGTAGTGGAGTGGGTAAATATCAAAGGAAAGGTCATGCAAGAACTGGAAGATTTGCTTGGTATCAATCCCAAGTGTCAATTATTTGAGAGTAAAACCAACCATTAATTTTCAAATCATGTAGTCTAAAACAAAATAGTTCAGTGTTCCCACTATTGCCAATATATCTGACAAGAAGGTGGAAATCTATGATTTGCAAACACAGTGAATAATACATGGTTAAAAATTACTAGACTTTTTAGAATTTTATGTAATATACTTTCTGGAGAGTGGGACTCTGGCTTTTTTCATTTACCATGCCTATTTTGAGATTAATTCTTTTGTTACATATATCAATAGTTGGTTTGTATTATTGGGCATTATTTCATTGTATGAGTATACCACAATTGTTTTTTATCCACTCAGTTGTTAGTGGATATTTGGAATGTATCCAGTTTTTGGCTATTACAAATAAAGGTGCTGTAAATATTTGAAAAAAAAATTACTAATGTACAAGATATTCCAATTCTAAAATGCATCTTATAAGAAGAAAACATTAATGTCAAAACTGTACAAGTAAAGAAAGGAAATAAACAACCATTTGAGAACATATATACACATTTCTCTACATGCTGGAAATTCCACTACTTAAACACATTATTGTATGATCCATTATTTTCAAAGCATGAATCTTTAAGTTCTATGTTCTACATACCTGTCCAGTCTCCTACAATTTTAAGGTGGATCCCAAATGTTGCTTTGGTTTCAGTAGGACACTAAAAAATAAATACTAGAATCAATTCTGAATAATAACTATGTATAACCAAGTATTAATGAATTACAATTTTTATTCTCATGGTAAATCCCTCAAATATAAAATAGAAAGCATGGGACTAAAACTTTATATAGATTCTCATGAGTAGGAGAAAAAAAGCAATGTCAACTAGTCGATATGACAATACACATTTCTCTAAAAACTCCTAGGTATTTATATAAAACAATATGATTCAGTCTAAAACTTCTGGTATGTTATATCTAACTACAAATTTTGCTTAAATATCTTTTGAGTTCAAATATTTAAGAAGCCAAAGATTTTAACTAAAAAACAGACATGTAGGCTAATAATTTCAGTGTCTGTTTTTCTCCATATACTATTGCATACTTCATATTCTAACAAATTCCAGGAAAAAGAAAAACAAAGACAGAAAGTGAAAGATCATTTTATACATATCTATTTTTTAATATTATTAGCTTTTGTAATGCTTATCTTTTAAATATTTTAAATGTTAAATTTAAAAGCAAACATTAAAACACTGCTGAGTCTTTCTCTAGTTCACATAAGTTTCCTACATGAAGAGAATGGAGTTTGGCCCATGCTGACCTTAATATAAGTACCAGAATACACAACACCTTGTTTAAGGATAAAAAATAAAGTGACAGAATTTGTAGAAACAAAGCTGAGGGAATCTGTACTTTGCCATCCTGGGGAAAATATAACTTTTCCTTCAAATTATTTGTTCAGTATGGTGTTGAGATCTAAAAGGACTCAAAATACTAATGATTTTGTAACAGTCCCATAAAAATACAAACAGATATTATGTAATTATCTTACATTTGGGAACTAAATGTGAAAATGATGTCAGTGCACAAGGATTTACTCAACATGGAAAAGAAATTTAAAAGCCACAATGTGTTTGTTTTTAAATTTCTTGAACTAGAGAAAATGATCAAAGAACATAATGTTCTTTAATCATTATTGTAAGGACTTTATTTTTAGCTTTTTCTTCCAAAGATCTAGTTTCACTTTTTCTATTCCAGCTAGACATTTCCACCAGAAATTCACTCTAAATATAGCATACCTAAAATTGCCATTGTCTTACTTCCCAAGTTATGTTCTCCTCCTTCTCCTGTGTCTGGACATGGAAACTGTATATCCTTATCAGAACAGAGGTTCAAATCTCAGAGTAATATCAGTATTTCTCTTTCTGCCAGGATTCAATCAATTTTCAAGTCCTTTCAAATAATCTTATCAAAAAGTATCTGATCACAGTAATCTCCTATTAATCAACCTTTTGTGTTCCCCTGCAGAAAAACACCCACATACTTTCTTTCCTATAGTCTATGGCCAACCCAACTGTTCCAAATTCTTTCCAACTTTATATTCCATGTTTCTCCTTGACTCACTCTAATAATCCACCTACACCAACACGGATCAGCTATAAATCATTCTGGTCCTTCACTTCCCTACTTACTAGTCTACCTTTAAAAGAGGATCACCTTGAGAAGCAAGCCCATCCTTCCCTCACAACAATGAGAAATGTTAGGTCTAGGAGATAAAAGAAAGAAGCTGGGTTTGGGTTTGTGATTTAAAAAGAAGCAATGCTTGTGTCTGTATATGGAATAATTTGACCCCCACATTAACCTCACTCTGAGCACAAGCCTGGCAATTACTCCTCCACAAATCCAAAGATAAGCAGAGGTGAGACAAAAAGGCCTCTAGATGCAGAGAATAACCAACACAGTGGAACAAAGAGCCCAGATGCCATTAGTTAGCTCAGCAAATATATTTAAAATGAACTAAGTGCCATCTCAAATTTACCTACCAAAAAATGAGCTCTAAATACTCTCATCAGAACCTGCTCTCCTTACTTAAGTTTATTACTAGGTACTTTATTTTGCTTGTTGCTATAGTAAATAGGATTTTTTTTCCTATTTTCGGTTTCTGATATTTTATTGTTGGTGTACAATAATGCCTTTGATTTCTGAATATTGACTTTGTATCCCCCTATTTTGCCAAATTCACCTTTTAGGTTGAGTAGTTTTTTGGGGGAGACTATAGGGTTTTCTATGCACACTATCATGTCATTTGCAAACAAGTACAGCTTTATTCCTTTCCAATTTGGATGCCTTTTATTTCTTTTTCTTGTCTGATTGTTGTGGCTAGAACTTCCAATACTATGTTGAATAAAAGTGGTGAAAGTGGACATCCTTGTCTTGTTCCTGATCTTAAGGGGAAAGCTTTTACTTTATGCCTGTTGAGTATGATGTTGGCTGTAAGTTTCTTATACATGGCCTTTATGATGTTGAGGTATGCTCCCTCTACTACCAGTTTACTGAATGTTTTTTATCATAAATGGGTGCTGTACTTTATCAAATGCTGGAGAGGATAGGGAGAAAAGGGAACTCTAGTGCACTGTTGGTGGGAATGCAGACTGGTGCACAGCCACTGTGGAAAACAGTATGGAATTTCCTCAAAAACTAAAAATGGACCTGCCTTTTGATCCAGCTATTCCACTGCTGGGATTATACCCTAAGAATCCTGAAACACCAATTCAAAAGAACCTATGCATTCCTATGTTCAAAGCAGTGCTATTTACAATAGCCAAGTACTGGAAACAGCCTAAATGCTCATCAGTAAATGAGTGGATCAAAAAACTATGGTCCACATCCGGCCAAGATGGAGGCTTAGACGGACACGCTAGGTCTCCCTCTACAACTAGAGAGGAATACAACTACTTCAAAACAAAGGATAACTAGAAATTCCAGAAAATAAAACTACACGGAAGTCCAACATATGAAGTTATAAACCAGCGGTGCCATTTGGGCAGGTAAGAGTTAAAGAGGGCAGTGCTGTTTGCGGTCGCACCTGGACAGCGGCGGGCAGCGAGGAATCCGGGCTGCGGTCAAGCCCCTGGCGGTGCGTGACCCCGCCGAGGAATCCCGGCGGCCAAGCCCCTGGCAGTGCGCGACTCCGGCGCTGGGGAGAGCGGCCGCCGCATCGCCTTGAACAGTGAGGCCCAGGGGGGCGGGAGGACGGATCCCGGTCTCCTAGCTGAATAACTGTGTGAATCCATCTTGGACCCCCGCCCCCAAAGAAAGCACCACAGGGCTGCGAAATAGGTCGCGGACAGGCAGGCGCCGGTCGCTGATTTGTGACGCGTACGCAGGCACTGCCCCCGACAGCCGGCCCAAGAAAACAAAACGCATCTGTCAAAATGAGGCAGACAACTATAGAAATCCCGGTGGCACAGCTCACCAGGCAGCAGATGGAGAACCTGACAGATGAACAGATAAGAAACCTGTCAGAGGCTCAGTTCTGGGCCATTGTTATCAGGTGGCTTACAGAATTCACAAAAGAGCAGGAAAAAGATAAGAAAGAAGCGAAAAAATTTCATAACGAAAGGAACAAAACTGCATACGAGATAGAAGGTGAGAAAAAATCCAGAGTTCATTTCAACAAACTGGAATATGGAGAAGGAACAAGCAATCAACCAATGCAGCGAGAGGAAATGGCAAGCAACAATGAGAGGATCAGAAACCTCTGGGACAGCTATAAAAGGCCCAACATAAGAATCATTGGTTTGCCAGAGAATGAGGAAGATGAACTAGAACTTGAAAAATTGAGTGAAAATATAATAAAGGAGAACTTCCCAGACTTGGGGAAGGGAATAGACTTGCAGGTCCAGGAAGCAAGGAGAGTTCCCAAGAGACTGGACCCAGGGAGAACCACTCCAAGACACATTATAATCAAAATGTCAAAAATTAAAGATAAAGAGAGAATCTTAAAAGCAGCAAGAGAGAAGAAAAGAATTATGTACAAAGGGGTCCCAATTAGACTATCAGCTGGCTTCTCAAGGGAGACCCTACAGGCAAGAAGGGACTGGCAAGAAATATTCAAAGTAATGAAAATCCAAAACCTACAACCACGAATACTCTATCCAGCGAAATTGTCATTCAGAATAGAAGGACAGAGAAAGTGTTTCCAGGACAAAATAAAACTGAAAGAGTTCATTAGATCCAAACCACTGTTATATGAGATGTTAAAGGGACTGGTTTAAAAAAACAGAAGCTAGGGAGATGAAACAAAGACAAACTAAATAGGCAACGAGAGTGGAAAAGGAACTGTGGGTACGGGAAGCATATTGGGGGGAGGTCAACAGGGACGGGGAATGGGGAAAGGGAGGGAGATGATATAGGAATTGGGGATCAAGGTAGGAGGGAATGGAATAGACGGAGAGAGGTTGGGAGGAACTGTATGCACAACTAATGGACATAATCTAAAAGGGGGGGGACAACTGGAGGGAGGGGGGCCACCGGGTGGAGGGGAGCAGAGGGAAGGGAAATTGGCACAAATGTAATATTTTAATCAATAAAACACATTAAATCTGAAAAAAAAAAAAAAAAAAAAAAAACTATGGTCCAATTACACAATGGAATGCTATGCAGCAGAAAGAAAGAAGGAACTCCTATCACTTGCAACAACATGGATGGAATTGGAGAATATTATACTTAGTGAAATAAGCAAGGCACCGAGAGACAAATACCATATGATCTCACCTATGATAGGAACCTAATGAACAAAACAAACAAATGAGCAAAATAGAACCAGAGGCATGTAAACAGGGAACAGACTGGCAATGACCAAAGGGGAGGAGGGAGGGAGGTAAGGGTGGAAAGAAAGAGAATGGACTTATCAAGGAACATGTATGAATGAC